>NC_134696.1:97766601-97816601 GCF_050947455.1 Rhinoderma darwinii | reverse complement strand
TGTTGGATTAGGTATCATGTCAGCTATAGCATCCCACATAATGTACTGAATCTATCCACTGGACTTTTCATGCAATATTGGTGCTCATCTTTATTAAAATATTGATTAATTCATGTTAAAGGGCTTCCCCGGGAGTAAAACATTGATGAGCTATCCTTACAATAGGCCAATAATGTTTGATCATTGGGATTCAACCTCCGGGATCCCTGGGGATTAGCAGAATGTAGAGGCGCATGGTGCCTTCATTGTTTACACAGGCACAGTGCCTCATCCGTACAGGCAGTTATAGTGGTGCAGGTTGCAGTATCAGGTGCAGCCACGTTTGAGAAGGCGGCGCTGTGCTTTGCTTATATAACCGAATGAAGGGTGCAGCAATGGAGGTTGCGGCCCACACTGGAATGCTCTGGTACCTTCAATCTCATCAATGTTTAAGCCCTGGAAAACCTCCTTAAAGTAAGCAAAAACGAAAGAAAGAAAGAAAGAAAGAGAAAGAAAGAGAAAGAAAGGGAAAGAAAGAGAGAAAGAAAAGAAAGAGAAAGAAAGAAAGAGAAAGAAAGAAAGAGAAAGAAAAGAAAGAGAGAGAAAGAAAGAGAAAGAAAGAGAAAGAAAAGAAAGAGAGAAAGAAAGAAAGAAAGAAAGAAAGAAAGAAAGAAAGAGAAAGAAAGAGAAAGAAAGAGAGAAAGAAAAGAAAGGGAAAGAAAGAAAGAGAAAGAAAGGGAAAGAAAGAGAAAGAAAGAAAGAGAAAGAAAAGAAAGAGAGAGAAAGAAAGAGAAAGAAAGAGAAAGAAAAGAAAGAGAGAAAGAAAGAAAGAAAGAAAGAAAGAAAGAAAGAAAGAAAGAGAAAGAAAGAGAAAGAAAGGGAAAGAAAGAGAGAAAGAAAAGAAAGGGAAAGAAAGAAAGAGAAAGAAAGGGAAAGAAAGAGAAAGAAAGAAAGAGAAAGAAAAGAAAGAGAGAGAAAGAAAGAGAAAGAAAGGGAAAGAAAGAGAGAAAGAAAGAAAGGAAGAAAAGAAAGAGAAAGAAAAAAAGAGAAAGAAAGAGAAAGAAAGGGAAAGAAAGAGAGAAAGAAAGGAAGGAAGAAAAGAAAGAGAAAGAAAGAAAGAGAAAGAAAGAAAAAGAAAGAGAGAAAGAAAGAAAGAAAGAAAGAAAGAAAGAAAGAAAGAAAGAAAAAAGGAAAGAGAAATAAAGAAAGAGAAAGAAAGCGAAAGAAAGAATTTAAAGGGATAAAAAAGCAAACATATAATTGCTCTGTATGGCCTTTAATACAGATGAAGTTCTAGGTTTGCTTATATAACCGAATGACGGATGCAGCAATGGAGGTTGCGGCCCACACTGGAATGCTCTGGTACCTTCAATCTCATCAATGTTTAAGCCCTGGAAAACCTCCTTAAAGAGGCTCTGTCACCAGATTTTGCAACCCCTATCTCCTATTGGAGCAGATCGGCGCTGCAATGTAGATTACAGTAACGTGTTTTTTTTTTTCAAAAACGAGCATTTTTGGCCAAGTTATGAGCATTTTTATATTTATGCAAATGAGCCTTTCTTAAGTACAACTGGGCATGTTTAAAGTAAAAGTCCAAGTGGGCGTGTATTGTGTGTGTACATCGGGGCGTTTTTACTTGTTTTACTAGCTGGGCGTTGTGAATGGGAGTGTATGGTTCTGACGAATCAGCATCATCCACTTCTGTTCGTTGACACCCAGCTTCTGGCAGTGCACAGACACACAGCGTGTCCTCGCGAGATCACGCTGTGACGTCACTCACTTCCTCCCACAGGAACTTCATCGCGTCGGATGAGCGAGGACACGCTGTATGTCTGAACTGCCAGAAGCTGGGTGGTAACGAAGCGAAGGGGATGATGCTGATTCGTCAGCATCATACACTTCCATTCACAACGCCCAGCTAGTAAAACATGTAAAACCGCCCAGATGTACACAAACAATACACGCCCAGATGTACATACACAATACACGCCCACTTGGACATAACTTTAAACACGCCCAGATGTACTTAAGAAAGGCTCATTTGCATAAATATAAAAATGGTCATAACTTGGCCAAAAATGCTCGTTTTTGAAAAAAAAACAAACGTTACTGTAATCTACATTGCAGCGCCGATCTGCTGCAATAGCAGATAGGGGCTGCAAAATCTGGTGACAGAGCCTCTTTAAAGTAAGCAAACACTATAAATATTAGTGATTCACTGTTAAATCTTTTAAAATGTCTAAGCAGTACTGTATGTGAGAAAGAGAGAAAAAAAAGAGAGAGAGAAAGAGAAAGAAAGAAAGAAAAAAAAGAAAGAGAAATAAAGAACTAAAGAAAAAGAAAGAAATAAAGAGAAAGAAAAATAAAGAAAAAGAAAGAAAGAAAAAAGAAAGAGAAAGAAAGAAAGAAAAAAAGGAAAGAGAAATAAAGAACTAAAGAAAAAGAAAGAAATAAAGAGAAAGAAAGAAAGAAAGAAAGAAAAAAAAGAGAAAGGAAGAAAGAAAGAGAAAGAAAGAAAAAGAAAGTAAGATAGAAAAAGAGAAAGAGAAAGGAAGAAAGAAAGAAAGAAAGAAAGAAAGAAAGAGAAGGAAAGAGAAAGAAAGAAAGAAAGAAAGAAAGAGAAAGAAAGGGAAGGAAAGAGAGAAGAAAAGAAAGAAAGAAAAAGAAAGAGAAAGAAAGAATTTAAAGGGATAAAAGAGCAAACATATAACACTCTGTATGGCCTTTAATACAGATGAAGTTCTAGGTCTTTTACTAGTTGTATTGAAGAGCAGACAATCTCCTCAATTTCTCATGACCTGTGCCGAGCTCCTTTGGATTTTGTGACCTTCGTTTTAAATATGTAAATTTCCTCTACAGCTGTTCAGTATTTCATTTTAAATTAATATATAAAGTACTGGAATTCTGATTGTAACTTGTATATAAATAAAGTGAGCGAGGTTGTACTGCAGATTCTCCGTGTGCTCCCCAAAGTACTGAGCTTGCACATTTTCTTGGACAGCTAGAACATAAATTATTACTAAGATTTTACTAATCCCAGTGCGATGCCAGGCTCCCACATGAAACAAGGCAAAGGACAGTGCCCGAGTGTTACTACAGAAACAGAAAGTCTAGTAACAGTAATATATTATTATTATTATTATTATTATTATTATTACTAATATTATTGTTATTCATTATTATTATTGATTATTATTATTGTTATTATTCATTATTACTATCATTGCTATTATTACTATTATTATTATTATTACTATTATATGTATTTTAAAATTATTAACATTTAGGAAAAAACGGCAATATTAGTAAGCAGAAATAAAAAATTAAATAAATCAATGCATAATGCTGCAAAGTAAGAATGCTTTAAAAAAATAGAAGTGTGAATAGTTTTTTTTTAATCAATTAACAAAATACAAAGCAGAAAGAGAAATCTAAATCAAATCAATATTTGGTGTGATCCCTCTTTGCCTTCAAAACAGCATCAATACTTCTAGATACACATACACAAAGTCATGGATTTTGCAGGATTATAGTCAGGTGTATGATTAACCAATTATACCAAAGAGGTGATTATGATCATCATTTTCATATGTTGAATAACCGTCATTAACTGTAACAGAAACAGCTATGTAGGAGGGTTAAAACCGTGTGAGGAACAGCCAAACTCTGCTACAAAGGTGAGATTGTGGAAGACAGTTTCATGTCACAGGTTCACAATGGCAAGACTAAGCACAGCAACAAGTCACAAGGTAGTTATACTACGTCTGCAAGGCCTCTCTCAGACAAAGATTTAAAAGCAGACTGGGGTTTCAAAATTTGCTGTTCAAGCTCTATTGAAGAAGCACAGAGAAACGGGCAACATTGAGAACCGTAGACGCAGTGGTCGGCCAAGGAAACAGTACAGCAGATCAAAGATACATCATGCTTACTTCCCTTCGAAATCGGAAGATATAGAGCAGTGCCATCAGCTCAGAACTGGCAGAAACCAGTGGGACCCAGGTACACTCATCAACTGTTCGGCCAGAAGTGGTCTTCATGGAAGAATTGTGGCTAAAAAGCCATACCTTTAATGTGGAAACAAGGTCAAGCGACTCAACTATACATGAAAACACAGGAACTGGGGTGCAGAAAAATGGCATCAGGAGCTCTGGACTGATGAGTCAAAATTTTTGAGTGTAACAGAAGGTGGTTTGTTGAAGGGCTGGAGAGGAGTACAAAAATGAGTGTCTGCAGGCAGCAGTGAAGCATGGTGGAGGGTCCTGGAGAGCGGTACAATAATGAGTGTCTGCAGGCAACAGTTCAGCATGGGAGAGGGTCCTGGAGAGCGGTACAATAATGAGTGTTTGAGGGCAGCAGTGAAGCATGGGGGAGGGTCCTGAAGAGCAGTACAATAATGAGTGTCTGCAGGCAACAGAGAAGCATGGTGGAGGGTCCTGGAAAGAGGTACAATAATGAGGGTCTGCAGGCAGCAGTGAAGCATACTGGAGGGTCCTGGAGAGCAGTACAATAGTGAGTGTATGCAGGCAGCAGTGAAGCATGGTGGAGGGTCCTGGAGAATGGTACAATAATGAGGGTCTGCAGGTAGCAGTAAAGCACAGTGGAGGGTCCTGGAGAGCAGTACAATAATGAGTGTATGCAGGCAGCAGTGAAGCATGGTGGAGAGTCCTGGAGAGAGGTACAATAATGAGTGTCTGCAGGCATCAGTGAATCACAGTGGAGGGTCCTCGAGAGCAGTACAATAATGAGTGTCTGCAGGCAGCAGTGAAGCATGGTGGAGGGTCCTGTGGAGTGGCACAATAATTGGGGTCTGCAGGCTGCAGTGAAGCATGGTGGAGGGTCCTTGAGAGCAATACAATAATGAGTGTCTGCAGGCAGCAGTAAAGCCTGGTGGAGGGTCCTGGAGAGCAGTACAATAATGAGTGTCTGCAGGCAGCAGTGAAGCATGGTGGAGGGTCCTGGAGAGCGGTACAATAATGAGGGTCTGCAGGCAGCAGTGAAGCATGGTGGAGGGTCCTGGGGAGCGGTACAATAATGAGGGTCTGCAGGCTGCAGTGAAGCATGGTGGAGGGTCCTTGAGAGCAATACAATAATGAGTGTCTGCAGGCAGCAGTGATGCATGGTGGAGGGTCCTGGAGAGCAGTACAATAATGAGTGTCTGCAGGCAGCAGTGAAGCATGGTGGAGGGTCCTGGAGAGCGGTACAATAATGAGGGTCTGCAGGCAGCAGTGAAGCATGGTGGAGGGTCCTGGGGAGCGGTACAATAATGAGGGTCTGCAGGCAGCAGTGAAGCATGGTGGAGGGTCCAGGAGAGCGGTACAATAATGAGTGTTTGCAAGCAGCAGTAAAGCATGGTGGAAAGTCCTTGTCAGTCTGGGGCTGCATTTCAGCCAATGTAGTTGGGGATTTGGTCAGGATTATGGTGTCCTCAATGCTGAGAAATACAGGCAGATACTTATAGATCATGCAATACCATCAGGGAGGCGCCTGATTGGCTTCAAATTTATTTTGCAGCAGGACAACGACCCTAAACATGCAGCCAACGTCATTAAGAACTCCGCCCATGGACAATCTCATGGTGGTAACAGGCTCCTCAATCTCTCCATGGCGGGATGTGTGCAAGCTCTGCTACATTTTAAAGGGATATGCCTATGCCAGCTGGTTAGTGCTTAGCCTGATCCCCTCTGATTATATAAACCTGCTCAGGACATTGCCTGAGCAACAAGGTTCTTCGGATCTTAACTAAACTTTGTGTAGCTGTTTGGACATATCGTTACTTGTTGGTGCCTATTCTATGCCCACTGCACAAATGCTCCATACGCCCCTCTACAAAAAAATGTGATTATTTCAATACAATTTGCTATTATAATGTGCTGCACTAGAATGTTTTTGCAGTTGTTTGGTTGCACTTTTTTCGTTAGGTCCCATGATGAGTCTTTATTGCCTTTTTTTATGCCTTTTCCAAGCAGTCCGTACAGTTTTTTTTACGATTTTTAAGGTGTTTTTTTTAGATACAAGAGTTTATTTTAGATGTTCTAGAGCTTCTTGACAAGTAGACCACTTGTATTTTCCACTAACCCCTCGTTCTCGAGATATTAACATACTGTATAGTGTTGTACTTCTCCTAATTACCTGCTCGCTTCCTCTCCTGCATCTACCTCTTCCTCCTTTCGCATAGCATCCTAGCACCTAGCAACCAACCGCAAGTCATGACTAGGTCGTTCTTCCATGTCCCGTTGACCCAGTCTTGAATCTCGTACCTACTTGCTGACTACATAGGATGTATTGAGATAAACATTTATGAATCAACCTCCTCCAGAACGGCCGTCTTTAGAATAATCAAGGAGCAGATTGCTAAATAATTGTGAAGACCAAAAAACAAATTAGTTTGGTTGGTTTTAAAATCGAAAAGGGACACTTTCGAAACTGCAATTTTATTTTCAATTTTCTCTGCATTTGCATTTTGTCTATAATTTAAGCTCTCAGCTTTTCAGAGTAACTTGTATTTGATGGTAAATAACGGCAACTTTGGACCCGGAGTGGGCAATCTCCATAACCATTGAGGGCTCCATCTCCTCCAGCTTGGTCTGTATTACTTATGGGATGACCTCTATGTGATGGGATATACAGTGATACTAAGTAATATGAGATGGACAATGTCAGGCTCCGTAGAACTTATCAAGGTCATAATACAAAAAAATATGTGGCCCCGTAATAACACTTGGTATGGGGCACCCCTGTACCACAAAGACCTTCAGCTGCAAATGCGTGGTCTTTACTCCACCCCCTGTGTCTTTTCCTCCCTTCCTTGGTCTCCTAGCTTTCTGCATTTAATGTCCCACTGCCCCCTTATTACTTTCTCTTCCCATTATCAACACTGACTGTATCTTACCTTTTATGTTTATCATCCTTTAGCAGCTGAGCCCTATTGCAAAATCTATGCCCGCTATCCTGGTAGTTATGCCCATGGAAGATAGGATGACTTTCTAAAGCAAGGACTATTCCCTGTGGATATGATCACAGTCTATTCAGAACATTACACCCTTGTGCACTCAAAGTACTTAATAGAGACACAAGAATAACATGCAATAACAACCGCAACTTTGGACCTGGAGTGGGCAACCTCCATAACCTTCGAGTGCTCCATCTCCTCCACCTTGGTCTGCATTACTTATGGGAGGACCTCTATGTGATGGGATAGAGAGTGATACATGAGATGGGCAGTGCTAGGCTCGGAGGATCTTATCAAGGGCATAATACAAGAAACCATGTGGCCCCGTAATAACACTTAGCATGGGGGACCACTGTACCACAAAGACCTTCAGCAGCAAATGAGTGGTCTCTATTCTATCCCCTGTCTTTTCCTCCCTTCCTTGGTCTCCTAGCTGTCTGCCTTCAATGTCCCACTGCCCCCTTATTACTCTCTCTTCCCATTTTCCGCAGTGACTGTATCTTACCTTTTATGTTTAGCATCCTTTAGTAGCTGGGCCCAATTGCAAAATCTATGCCTGCTATCCTGGTAGTTATGCCCGTTGAAGATAGGATGACTTTCTAAAACAAGGATTATTCCCTGTGGATATGATCACTGTCTATTCAGAACATTACACCCTTGTGCACTCAAAGTACTTAATAGAGACACAAGAATAACATGCAGTATTTGTTATTTGGCCTTTTCCAGCTTGTTGATGGTTTCCAGATAGAACTAACCAATTTTTTACAAAGCAAAATTGAATGGAAAATAATTGAAAAACAGCAAAAAAGTAATGAAGGTGTTGCACAAATATGCTAAAGAACTTTCCAGTCAAATTTTCATAGTACGCTATTATTATATGATGACATTTTCTGCATCTTTAGCCACCATTTGAATTTCTTACCGTTTTCAAGATCTCTGCCTGCTGTCAGTGGATGGTAACATTTTTATTTACGCCAAAAAAATTACAATCCACACAGACCTGATACTTTTTACAACGGAGGGTTTGCTACAATTGTATTCGGTCTAGACAATTTTCTGCTACGTAGCTAAGCAGCCATGACTACAGACTGATACGTTTTATCTGCATTGATAAATTGTAACCAATTATCAGGACTAGGGAGAGATTTGTGCTGCTGATGTGTTTAGGTCACAGATGATTAAAGTGTAGCTAAACGTTTGACAAACTTCTGACATGTCATAAAGACATGTCAGAAGTTTGGATTGGTGCGGGTCCGAGCACTGAGACCCCCACTAATCCCTAGAACAAAGCAGCAGAAGCGCTGCCGATGTATCGGAGTACAGGGTCATAGACTTTCTATTGAGTCCGTACACGATACATTTATTCCCTGAAAAAGCCGAACAGACACGATGCAAGCACTTTTTTTTTTTATTTAATTCTCTGTTTTTCTATGTATATGATGGGTGAAACACGGACAGCAGACGGATGTCGTCCGTGTGCTGTCCCTGGTATTCACGCACCCATAGACTTCAATGAGCGACTAGGTGCGTGAAAATGCACAAATACAGGACATGCGGTGACTTTCACGTAAACGACACTCGTCTTGTGAAAACCCACGTATGTCTGAATAGCCCCATTAAATCAATGGGTCCGTGTGCTGTGCGTTATTTCAACGCACAGCACACGGACGAGTATTACGCTTATCTGAATGAGCCCTAACTAAACTGGAACAAACCCTGAGCTGTGAGAAGTATTTGGTCTGTACAGATTTTCAGTCTCAGGGTGTAAACAAAATGTGTCTATTCACTGACACCAAGCATATCTTGAAAACAAAAATAAATGTAAACACCAAAGTATATTAGAAAGAGGCCGCACATATGATTACGTTTTATTTACCTAAGAAAGGACAAATCCATTTTATGGGTATAGATGTATAAGGAAACCATAAAAGGTAAAACATAAAAAGATTTTCCCATGTCCAATTCGTGGCCATACTATGTAAGAAAGACTCACAGAACAGACTTGATACATTTATTTTTGCTTAAAACCGCAACATATCTTGCAATTAGTCAAGTAAACATGTCTCCTGCCAAGTACTTATTCACATATAATCAGTATATAATAGTAAATTAGTCTGGGCCACATGGGAAATCAACATGTTTGCTGTAAAATGTTCCATTATTGATGTCTACAAGCGGGACTGACATTTATGGGTCCCAAAAAAATGATGTGGATTTTAGATGTGTCCATTCACACTAATACAGTATATAAAGGCCAACAAAAATCACACTGCTCATCCACTAGATGTCCCTTTATATAACAAAAAGTCAAGAATTGTAAAGACTGGACAAAGAACCAGGGGATGGCTGCTTTCCTTTGTGGAGGACATAATCATCAATATAGGAAAGGATTCTTTACAGTTAGAGTAGTAAAACGTTCTACCAGTAGTCAACTAACACCACCCAGTGACATTGTCAGGCAGTGTAATGCTCATCTACACTTCTCTTTGCCAAAGTGGAGGGCCTATTTCTCACCCATGGTCCAATCTCTTTGTCATGGTTTCTAGCACAACCCAAAAATGTCATTGGTCAGTGGGTTATTTACAACCAGCCTTCTGTAGCATGGAATCGTAATACTGTGATGCCCGTTCTCGAAGCCCATCTGATCATGGATGGTCCTTACCAAGGTCAACAACCTTTGCAAGCAGCTCCAGGTTAAAATCGAAGGCTGGAGATAGTGCGTCAAATTTATCGAGCTACAATGGGAACAACAATTTTTTTCCTCTTCCAATTGAACAAAAAATATCCAAGTGTGTATTTGGCCAAAACAGACCAAATTTTGGAAATCCTGGACTAAATTTTGCACACGTAAACTCAGCGTAGACTTTTATTGGTTTTATTTTTGCCCTCTTGACAATTAATAACCATGATGTGAAGACTACAGTATATTAGTCTACTGAACAAGAGCACTTGATGGAGGCGAATGTGAAAGATATAATAGAAGCTTTCAGAAGGGAACTTTGACGTCTGAATCGAGGCTACGGGCAGAATGTTCTGTGAAGATATGAGACAAAGCTGGAACTTTTTGACGTAAATGGAAAAATATTGAAGAACATTCATTCGAGGAGTCAGACTTGGTATTGAGGCTGTGGGACTGAGAATTTTGAACGCCATTAATGATTCCAAATCAACTATTATATCTACAAGAGGATGGATAGAAATTAAAAAAAATATTATCAATTAAAAAATATACATATTTTGACTAGATTGTATGTAGAATATTGAGAATCAATAATTACAAGCCGTACATTTGTCCAGGGGAATTGGAGTTTGTCAATTCTGGTATTATCCCAGGGAAACCTGTGTAGATACCAGGGCCAAATAAGCTTGGGGTCCTACGGCCATCTGGGTAAACATGCTGCATGCCAAGGGCGGGGAAGACAGTGGGTCTACATATAACTGGTGATGGCTCTGGCCTTGCTGCCAAGATTTCCTAAAATTCATAGTCCAGATATGGCTTCACATGAGACATCGGATGTAAGTTTTTAAAACGGGGTTGTTTCATCATAGACATCCCCTTTCAGAACCGAGCTGATTACCTCTGGTTTATTTCTCGTGCCTCTGTAGGGGAAATGTAGTATTACATGGCGGAAATTCACAATTTAGATGAGTGGCTCTCCGTTCTGGCTCATGGAGCGTAATCCTGACCGGGGATCCCCTTCTATGACCTTCATATGCCCTATTAGAGCATATGGACAGGGGTTGTCTTCATAAAGAGGAATTTTATCTAAAGTCATGTGTGACAGAAAGTCCTCCCAGACCACTCTGTAGAGCTCTCAAACCCATCACTGATAATATCTTCGTTCCCATATCTTCCAAAGGATTTTAGGTGAACTTCTCCTGTCTAAATTTACGAGATACCGAAGGCTTGCACCACCCAACCACCCAAAAGAATGGTCTGAATATACAACAATTTTAATGTTGAAGTCCTTGGCTGAGGACCATGTATCAACACAGGTACCCAATGGTTGTGTCTTCTTTGATAACCACAATAATCATTTTGAAATTAAAAAAGGGTTTAAGGGTAATTTTGACCGAACTAATAATAAGCAAGTGACAATGATACCACCTATTATTATACTGCAGAGTACCACTGTGCAATCCTCTAGTGATGATGAAGGCACCACATGGCAAGGAGACATCTTCTAGTGCGGACACCCACATTTAACTATAGTACCTTAAATGGTATTTAACTAAAATAAAATGTGACAACTCCGCAAATAGTCTTCATAAAAAAATCTAACACTTTACGTATACAGCTTCTATGCAGATCGATGTGTCACCATGGTTACAGACTACAATCAAACCCTATATGTAGTCTAATCCTGCAGGCTAGCATTACTTTTTTCCATCTTTTCTACCCCCTGCTTCTTGCTACCAACCAGCAATAACTAAGTTAAAAAAAATATAGCCACCTTTACTATCGGTAGCAAAAACAGGGGCAGAGGTAGAAAAGTGACACATGACTGCAGGATCAGACTACACATGGAGTTTGTTTGTAGTCTGTAACCATGGAGACACATTGGTCTGCATTGGAGCAGAAGTTCTCAAGGTCTGCTTTTGGAGACTAAGTTTGAGCCCATGACGAGTTCATTTTTCATAAACTATATTTATACAAAGACAAAGAACCCCTGTAAATATATCAATGTCCCTTTTTTGCCCTTTTCATCTAAAAAGTTCAAAAACAAGAAACATCTTCATCTGATAAAAAATATTTCTCACTCTACTCTTCGGCTTTGATATGATTTATTGGTAACTTCTGTTGACATTTTTCTTATTTGCCAGAACATTTCTCCACATCTGTTTCTAGATAAATATTACACAACCACAAAAACTTGAACTCCGTTAGTGACTTGTCTTACACCAATGCAATATTTCAGAATATAATCTATTTCTTGAGCTGCTACATGTCAGTCTAATGTACGATAAAATCCAAGAATATGATTTCATCCCTACCGGGATAGTATCATAAAAGTAGTTTACATTACTACATGGTAGGAAAGAAAAAAAGGAAGGATAACAAGGTCTTAAGAAATGAGGATGCCCAGTCATTACCCCTCATGATGGTCTTTGTCGATGGCACAGGTTATCCCAACGATGTACATAACAACTATACTAATGCACTAATGGCGAGGTTGGTCCTCAGGTCAGGCTGTCCTCATCTCCTTCCTCATAGGTGGGGGTAAATCATGGGGTGGAAACTAGCCTGAGGTTCATCCCACCCGGCTCTTCAACAAGGAATGGGAAAGGGGGGTAAACATTGTTGACCCTACTGTCGAGAGATAGGGATTAGTGGTGGCATGAACCAACATAAAAAGGGGGTCTTATTTAGATATTTTGCCACCTCCCTTCTTTTTAAGGCCCCATGCACACGACCGCAATTTTGATCTGCAATTACGGATCTGTAATTGCGAATCGAAGTACGAATCCATTAATTTCCATTACCCACGGACACCTTCTTGTATATTCACGGGAAGGTATCTGGGCCGTAGAAAGCATCCACATAAAATAGGATACGTCCTATTTTTTTATTTTACGGACCGTTCTCCTAAATGCGGGTGACTGTTCCGCGGCCATCCGTGCCCGTAATCACGAACCGTGATTGCAGCTACGGCCGTGTGAAGGGGGCCAATGACACCACAGCAACATTGTGTTTCATCTGATGTAATCATTTTCTTCCAAAATTGTATTTATCCAATACCTTTCCCTTCTCTTTGTTTTGTGTATTTCCCTTTATACATAATGGTCTATATCAGTGGTACTCAACTATTTTTAGTGAAGGTCCATTTACCTGGGTCTGCCATCAGGTGAAGGCTGAACACCAACCGTAAGGTTGTATTCAGACGGCCACAGGCCAATCCGACCTGTCGATCTGCGGAAGAAATCCAAGACTTATCTGCCGCAATGCCCTTTATAGAGATTGCCACACAGTTCCCCCTGTAAATAGTGCTACACATAGTGCCCTTTGTAGATAGTTGCCACACAGTGCCCTCTGTAGACAATGCCATACAATTCCCCTTTTAGTTAGTGCCAGACAATGCCCTTGTAGATAGTGCCCTACAGTTCCCCCTGTAGGTGGTTTCACAACCTCCCCTGTAGATAGTGCCACACCCTCCCCAGTAGATAGTGCCACACACCCCCTTGTAGATAGTGCCACACAGCCCCCCTTGTAGATAGTGCCACACAGCCCCCTTGTTGATAGTGCCACACAGCCCCCCTTGTAGATAGTGCCACCCAGCCCCCCTTGTAGATAGTGCCACACAGCCCCCATTGTAGATATGACCACACAGCCCCCTTGTAGATAGTGCCGCAAAGCCCCCCTTGTAGATAGTGCCACACAGCCCCCTTGTAGATAGTTCCACACAGCCCCCCTTGTAGATAGTACCACACATCACCCTTGTAGATAGTGCCACACAGCACCCTTGTAGATAGTGCCAACCCACCTTGTATATAGTGCCACACAGACACCTCTGTAGAGAGTGCCACACAGCCCCCTTGTAGATAGTTCCACACAGCCCTCCTTGTAGATAGTGCCACACAGCACCCTTGTAGATAGTGCCAACCCCTCCTTGTAGATAGTGCGTGCCATACAGCCCCTCTTGTAGATAGTGCCACACAGACCGCCCTGTAGAGAGTGCCTCACAGCCCCCCTTGTAGGTAGTGCCACACAGCCCCCCTTGTAGATTGTGCCACACAGACCGCCCTGTAGAGAGTGCCACACAGCCCTCCTTGTAGGTAGTGCCACACAGCCCCCCTTGTAGATAGCGCGACACAGCTCCCTGTAGATAAAAAAACTAGTACTCACCTAGCACCGTTCCCACGGCAAATGAAGCTGCTATCCTCAGCCATGTGAGGCCTGCAGACTATGAGAAGCCAAGACATAACCCTTGTGTAGGCTGTCACAATGCAGTGACGTCATTGCGCCGGCCTGCAAAGGGCTCCTGTCCCATCGTCTTATAGGCTGCAGTCCTAACATGGCCTGTAGCTTAGTGAATGGTGGAGCAGGGAGCTGATAGCTGAGGACACAGACACAATTGAATGTGGCAGTCGCCCGGGGACCCACCTGGCAACACCACTGGTACGGACAACTGGTCTCCGCCGTCCGTTATTTGAAGACCCCTGTATATATCCTCATTATTACCACCGCCATGTCAATACTTGAGATACATTTCTCTTGCTCTATATATCTAATTTGATTGTTTCTGTTTGCTGTTTTTTATAGTCTGATGTTGAATCTGGAGAGGATGGGACACGTTTACTATGTGGTTTCCACACCTTCAATACCCTCCCCACCTAATACTCTGCAAGATA
Source organism: Rhinoderma darwinii (assembly GCF_050947455.1). NCBI lineage: Eukaryota > Metazoa > Chordata > Amphibia > Anura > Rhinodermatidae > Rhinoderma > Rhinoderma darwinii. Next base: position 97,802,323 of record NC_134696.1, on the reverse strand, counting down.
CCCCTCACCGCCTTTAATTGACTCTGATAACCTACTCACTCTATTTACCATGTACCCCTTATACTTTTTCTTCCTTTTAACTTTGTTTTTCCTTTGACTTTCTATGTCAAAAATACCACCAATTTACCATGAAACTAAGTGAAATAAGCACCGATGGACTAATCATTGGCGGTCTTCTTATCTTGGCCATTTTTAGACCACTTTATAGTTCCAATGATTTTCTTTTCTTTTCCTATTTTGTGATCAAAAGTTTCTTTAGCGATTCTGCAAGAACCAAGAACTCTTTATTTTAAAAGCCTATCATCTTGTATCTTCGATGGTTTTCAGCATTTATCTCCCATCATTGTGTTCCAAAAATCCATCATTTTATTTTGTATGGACTCGGCCGCCATCTGTGAGAACGATTCTGCCAGGATTGAGTACTCGGGGAGGCAGCATTTAGGTTTTCAAAAAGTTGAATTGCTACAGTACTTATGTACTCAGAGGCGTATCTGGGGATTTAGCACAGGGGGGGGGGGGTCACACACATCTGAGTGGGTCCGTTCCCAGTGGGCCCCCAAATCATGCTTACAACTGCAACTCTGTTGCTGTAAACTTCCATAGAAGTGAACGGGTGTTATGGAAACAGCGTAGAATAGCGAGCGGCACTGTTTCCGTAACGTCTACGCTTTATACGTAACTTCCATTTACAGTATAGTGCCTCTCCACACACAGTATAATGCACCTATAGTGCCTACACACAGTATAATGCCCCCATAGTGCCCCCACAGCCAGTATAATGCCCTCACGGGGCCTAATAAAAATAATAAAATAAATACTCACCTCACTCCGTTCCCATGACAAGTGGAGGAAATCCCTCTGCTCCTTTGGTCTGTGTGGCTCGGCACAGATAGGCGCGATGACGTCACTGCATTGCGCCTGTCTCTGCCGCGCCGCTCACAGTGAATGCTGGAGCAGGGAGCTGACGGTTCCCTGCTCCAGCATTGGCTGCAACTATATCTATGTACTGAGGACGCAGATACAGTTGAAAACAAGAGATGCCACCACTGGGGGACCGTCCTAGCCAACCCCTGATCCCCACCATCTCACTGGGCAAGGGGTCACTGCCCCCCTGCCCCTCCTGCCCCTCCTGCTAGCTATGCCTCTGACTTGTGTTTAATATGTTAGTGCTGACTGCTTTTCATAGCTTTTACATTAGAAGTAATATAGCAATATTTGATCCAACAAGCATCTAGATGAAGGGGAAGATGCTGCTCGATATATATATATTTAGTGCACTCCAAAACAAAGAAGAACAACATCTATAAAAAGATGACCATGTTGAAAATGGATCCATTAATTACAGCTACAGATGCAATTTTCAGCAAATACAATGTTCTTAAAGGGGGTGTCCAGTTTAAAAAAACGTTGTCATCCACCCTATTAGGGAATTCTGAGTTAATAGAGGGGGATCTTGCGTTCAGGATCCTCATGACCAGAGTGGAGAGCGGTTATAGAGAGCGTCTCTCTCTCTCTGGAGGACCTGCCCTCTCCTGCATTACACAGACAACCCATTGAGATGAATGGACACTGTGTAATGCTTCATTTCCCCTGTGGTGGTGCTGCAGGGAAACTGAACACTTACTGAAGGGTTTCCCAACAGATTGCAGCTGATCGCTGCGGGTCAGACCAGGGGGATACTTCGTGATCTACTTATTGTCAAGGGATAATCCAAAGTGGAGACCTCCTTTAAATAAACACAGAAAATGTGATTTACTTTTCTGTAGACTATAGAATTTAACCCCTTTCGTGCACTTACGTAATACATGTATGACCTTGTGAACTAATAGGCACATTTGTGATGTGATTGCCAGTCGCACTAATATTCGGGCATGGGAAAACTCAAATGCTGCCTGCTTAACCCTTTAGGTGCCATGATTAATATTGGGTAAAAACCAAAGGAAGGGGATCCCTATGTTAGTCCTCTGTCAGCCCTGGCATAGCGATCACTGTACATTTTATATACAGAGACCTGGGCCTTACAAAGGATTTTCCAGTCGGAGTGCCTCTTCCGACAAAAACAAGTCCTCAGGCACGTTGTATGCAAAACTTCAATTACTTTGTTATATACCATGTGAATGTTTAGGCCTTTGTTGGTTACTTAAAGGGAACCTGTCACATTGATTGGAGTGTTTCATCTGCGAGCGGCAGGAGGAGCTGAGCAGATTGATACATAGTTCTGTGGGAAAAGATTCAGTATAAGGCTCCATGCATACGACCGTGCATTTGCGTCCGCATACTATTCGCAATTGCAGATAGTATAGGGCACATTATATCCTTTAGGCCAATGCACACGACCGTGGTTTCCATGGTCCATGCATTGCCCGGAGCCCGGACCAGGCACACAGCCAGTTTGTGTGCATGAGGCTTAACTTGTCATTTAGGAGTGCAGTGGGCGGTCCTACTTAGTGATTGACAGCTATGGCTGCAAGCACACTTATATAGGAAAGACTGGTGGTAAGTGTTATCATTTCTGTGCAGCGCCACCACAGGAGACAATAAGCATTACAGTGTGCCCATTCCTATCAATGTAATGCAAGAGAGGACCGGTCCTCCAGTGCGAGAGACACTCTATGTTACCGCTCTCCACTCTGGCCAAGACATGAAAATCATGACTAGTGGCCCCCAAAAATCCCTAATAGGTGTTTCCTACTACCAATAGAGCAGTGCATTGTGGGAGTTCGGGCGATATTTACACAGTCAGAGCTAAGTTATTGGGTCACATGTCTAACCATGGGGTGCAGCTAAACCGCTGTTTTTTTGTTTGCTTTTTACTACCAGAATTTTGAAAGCAGCTTTGGTTGTGAATGGAGAAAATTACAATGAGTCAAACTTCTTTGTATATATATATATATATATATATATATATAAATAAAAAGCAACAAAAACACAGAAAAGCAAAGTAAAGCAAAGTGTTTGCAAAGTTGCTGAACTGTTAATGGAAATTTAGAGTGAAATCTTGTTGAAGGTAGAATTGTGCTTTTAATGGCAGAAATGTTTAGATTTGCGGTTGCGTCCTGAATGTTTACGGATTGTTTTCTACCACTTGGCTGTTCTCAAGTTTGATTGTATAAAAGTTTCCTCTTAACATTGTCCACTTCACATCTGATTATGACCAGACTTAGTTAGACGAGGATTTTACAGCGCGGCTTTAACGGTCGTTTGCTTCCTGTCAAGAATATTGCAGCTTTTTACATCATTTCTTCCCCTGCAGATTAGTAAGGCCTTGTTCACACAGCGCTCAAAAAACCCGACGTGTCTTTGCAAAGCGCTTTTTAAAGTACAGGCGTTTTAGACGCGTTTATCGCGGCGTTTTTTTAATGCGTTTTTGGACGTGTAATTAGGACTCACATTGACTTTGGCAATTAGTGGCATTTTCAGCGGCAAGAATTGACCTGACGCATTTTTACACAACAGGTTTTTTAAACACGCGAGTGTTAAAAAAAAACGCGTTGTATGTACTACAATGCGTTTTGCCATTGATATCAATGGGAAGCTTAAAGCAAGCGTTTTTTTGCCGAGTTTTTCAGCGTGTAAAACGCGGCAAAAACGCATCCAATGCACGTCGTGTGAACAAGGCCTATGTGTTCAGCATTAATGGATCATTGTTATTTCAGATGAGTATAGCACTCAGGGGTCCCACATACACACATGACTATAACGCTGCAGGGACTGTGCTTAAAGGGGGTCAATAACTTTTAAAATGGCCTAGAAGATCTCCTTATGGCCAACTCTCTCATTTGGAGGACAAGCAGCATTCATAGAAATCGATGGACGGCCATTGATTTTAATATACATTGTGTAACTACTTTGCTTCATTTTCCCTGAGCACTTAAAGGGGCAGCTGCATCTGGACAACTTCTTTGGTAAATGAGGGTCTGCCGGCGATCAGGTGATCACCAAATTTTTGACAGCCCCCAATGAGCTGCTATCCCCACGGTGTGTTGTGGACAGCTACAAATTTTTCCTACAATGGTCAATGCAGAAGAAATGTGGTATGACATAGAACACATTCAAATCAATGGATGACCATATAATACATGATTGAGTCCACCATTATGGCAGCGGCTCCACTCTACCGAAAATAGGGGTGTCCCAAGCAGGGGACCACCCTCTGTGATATCCATATACCTTAAAGGCTATGTATATATATATCAGTGTGATTGGTGCAACTTCTCTAATTACTTTTGATTAAAAATAATTTTTACTTTTCCAGATACAGCTGCTTTGTATCCGTCAGGTCAGCAGGACTGACGGTTTCAGTGTGAGCGGGTCCTGCGTATCAGAGATCAAGCTGTAACCAATCAGATCTAAGTTTATAACTTAGATGTGATAGATTACAGGTGGATCCTGCATGTCAGAGACACGCAGGACCCGCTGACACTGAACCCGTCAGTGCCGCTAACCTGACGGATACCGGATTCAGTGCTAGATACAGCTGCTCTGTATACAGGATACAAAATGGGGCCCCCCACCTACCATGAGTTCCAGGGTCCAGGTGCAACTTCTACCTCTGCACTCCCTATAGCTAAACCCTTGGCTTTTATACATGCCATAGAACATTAAGGTGACTTCTAATATTCTTAGTAAATTTGCGAGGGGGTTTAATTGTGCCCTATTATATTCAACCCAGCTGATGCAGAACTGCTTTTAGAAATGGATGGACGTCTTTCTGTCAATCACCGGTTAACATTTCTCTATTTGAAGGCTTTCTAGAAGAAATGGGGGTCCATTGTAGAGTATTGTACAGGCCAAGCAGCCGCAGAAGAAGACAGAGCTTTATATTAATGGACATGAAGCTCCTGGGGAATCACAGGTGCCGGGCCAGAGTAATGGATGGGGAGTGATCTGAGGAGAAGGAGAAACTTAGGAGGAGGACTACACCAAGGTGGAGTAGAAGGTGAGAAACGGATGGGTGTAGTAGTTTAGTGGTAGTTCTGACAGAAGTCGGTCCACGGTTCTGTATAATAAGACAAGGGGCCGCTGTGATGCTTAGATCAAGGCTATAGGTGACTGACACCACTCGGTGTCCTATAATTACCTACAGATGTAGCCAAGTTTATCTTGACTGATAACTTGCTGCGCATCATTTGACACAACAAAAGTCCATTGAAAAGTCCAGAAAAAGTTTCTTGACACTGTGTATTTAATGCGATAAAAGTCAAGATAAAGATGGCTACATCTGTACAGACAACACTATTGTATTGTGGAATCTATTGACACATCAGGGATTACATGTATTTTGTAATACTACATCACATGAAGAAATTGGCTGACCTAGGAGAAGCTATTATGGGATTTATGTTTTACAGAACTGGAGAAGGACCAGTATAAGATGAATCATGGAAATCTCCAAGGATGAGTCTTGTGTTCTGATTTTAAACAACCCGGACAAGTCATTTTAGTCAGGGATTTTCTTTCTAAATAACAATTTTTTTTACTGCTAAAGCAGGGACATAGCTAGGGGGGCGGGGCGGCGGGGCATGTGCTCCAAGCGCAATTAAAAGGGAAGGTGGCCTGCTGCCTCTCTGAGGGGGCGGCGGCGCCACTGAAACCAGCCGCCGCCACCCCCTCCTGCACTATAGGTGATGAATGGCCGGGTTATGTTCCGCGCCCCGCCATTCAGCACCCTTCAAAGACTCAAGCGTCGACTTCTTTGCGATGCTTGCGTTGTTGAAAGGTGCTGATTGACAGGGCGCTGGAGAACCTAGCTGCACCTCTGGCTAGAGCTAGAATTTAGAAGCTGTAGATGCCAGGCTACAAATGACATGGTGAATTTTGGGTAGGCCATGCAGATAGGCACATCATACTGTCAGGGCAGCTTCATTGGGGCCCCTTTAAGGTATGGTGGCCCAGTTCGGATAAGTACACTGTAGGGTGTGATGAGATGGGCCTCAGACACAGTATTCTGCTTGTATTGGACTCAACCAATCTAGTATTTTCTTCCGACTTGGGAATGGTGGACAGTGAGGGGGTACAATCTATAATGACATTGCATTAATAGGTTATAGCCTACATGCAGCCCACAGACCTATTTTTATATGGCTCCAGAGGCATAGGTAAAGGTTCATGGGCTCCGGTGCAAGTGTCCTTCTTGGTCCCCCCAACTACACTTCATGGCCGACGGCCCGCAGTTTTCAGCTGTGTTGCTGGGTCTCCTAGATGACCCATCAATGCAGCACTAGCAGCCAGGGGCATTGCTAGGGTGTTAAAATGTCAGGGGCAACAGCCCCAAGACATATGTTTTGCCCCACCCATGAAAATTTTAAATAAATCACACATGATAGGCTTAGATACCAGGCCTAACAGACAGTACCACACATGATAGGCTTGGATACAGGGCCCAACAAACAGTATCACACATGATAGACTTAGAAACAGGGCCTAGCAAACAGTATCACATGATAGGCTTAGATACAGGGCACAGCAGACAGTATCACACATAATAGGCTTAGATACAGGGCCCAGCAGACAGTATCACATATGATAGGTTTAGATATGAGATTCCGCAGACAGTATCAAACATGATAGGATTAGATATGGGGCCACGCAGACAGTATCAAACATAATAGGATTAGATACAGCCTTTATTTAGCCATGATGGCTCCTGATTCTCTGATCCCAACCAGTAAGACAGTCCCAGTCCCGTTACACCACACATCTTCACGGATAGAAAAGATCAATCATAGAATAATGGAAATCTCCATTGCTGACCTCTAGATGTAAAGATGTAAAGATGTGACAGCAGAGGTTATGGCAACATTAAAATGGCTACCGATTGGCATGTGAGTCCCCGATAGAGGATCAAGTAGAAGTGCAGGACCATGGAGTTCATTAGTATGTTGTAGTAAAAGGAAATGTGGTTGGCACCTTTTATGGGCACTGTTGTAGTGGTAAATACTCTGGGCACTGCACTGTTTTTGGAAATGCTTTGGACACTGCCACGTGGCACAATATTATGGGTACCGGTTCTGGTAAGGACAATTCTGTGTTGATGTTATTACTGGGCTGTACTACTATTGGGCCTCAGCTTCCTCGGAGGCACAACAGTGGGGTATAGCTGCACGCTGGTAACAGATTGTAGGTACTTTGTGGTCTTCGTATGGGAACAGTCAGCCATGAGTCTTACCATGTTCAATAATTCAGGGTCAACATTTACATCACTAAGACTGAGAACTGAGGCTGGAATACAGGATTAGGCTCCATGCACACGACCGTGCCCGTAATTACAACCTGTAATTACGGGCACAACCGGCTGCGGACAGCCGTCCATATTTATGGGCCGTACTCCCATTATAAAGCATGGGAGCACGGTCCGTAAAATAAAGAAATAGGACATGTCCTATTTTTTTCGTCAAGTTTCTACGACACTGACACCTTCCCGTAAATATACGGGAAGGTGTCTGCCAGCCATAGAAACGAGTGGGCCTGTAATTACGTGCCCACTCCACTCCAGGTCTGAGGTCCCCTTCTCCACCGCTCTGCTACCGGAAGCGCCTGCAGTGATCACGTGACTGATGAATGAAATGTGACCGCTGCAGGATCTTCCAGAACCGGAGTGATGGAGAACTGAACCACAGCGCTGGAGCGTGGGGCGCTGGAGGTATCTTCTCATTTATTATGTTATACGCAATTCACGGACCGTGCACACATTGATTTCAATGAGCCTGAACCGCAAACCCGGATCGTAAAATGAATTGTCCTATTTTTTTGCGGTCCGGACTCCGGACTCCCGGCCAATGCACGGACTATGGAAACCACGGTCATGTTCATGGGCCCATATAAATGAATGAATCCGCAATTCATCCAGCCGTGTGCATGAGGCCGAAGGGTGGGACACACATCTGAAAAAAATCTTCTTTGGTTCATGTTTTTATGTTTTCATCCCTTTATGGCACCCCCCTTGTATACATATATGGCGGATTTTTTGGACTATTAGGCTGAGTTCAAACGTGGCGGATACACTGTATAATAGCACGCAGCGCATCCGCCCTGTGCGCCGCAGGGAATTCCGGGCGGAAAAGCGCACCAAACTGTGGTGCTGTTTTTCGGAAAGCTAGATGACCAGCGTCCTGGGATGACGTCCTGTGATTGGCTGCAGCGGCGGTCACTTCAGATGAAGCGTCATCCCAGGAGGATGAAACACAGACTCCTAGGTAAGTTTATTTTTGAATTTTTCTGAGTTCTGTTTTTTGCGGCGGGATCGCTGCGAATCTGCTGCAGAAAACGGAACTCAGAGCTATTTGATGCGGGATTTACATCCCCACTGAATTCAATGGGGAAATCCCGCAACATATAAGCAGCGTTTACGTAAAGAGAATTGACATGCTGCGGAATGAAATTCCGCACCACAGGTCAATTTCTGAGCGGTATTTCCGCTCAGTATTTCCGCAGCGTGTGGATGAGATTTCTTCAATCTCATCCACTTTGCTGCTACTGTATTTGCTGTGGATTTTCCGCAACAAATTCTGCAGTATTTACGCAACGTGTGAACTGGCCCTTAGACACACATTTTGTCCTAAAAACTGTGCTGTAATCTTCTGGTGCATCTCATAGTCTGAATGCAGACAGTAGCCGGTGTATGAAGAAGCCTGAGACTGAGCTCCGTGATTCAAAGCTCCTTGTAATGCAGCGAGATAGAGAAAAAGAGCACGTCGCCACGTAGTGTAATTAAATCCAAGGCGGAAAGGCCAGTTCAAAACAGGTAAATGCTCACCACAGGTCAGATGGAAAAGAGCGTGTCAATCATAGAGTAAAAGGTGCTGCTGCCGAGATCCAAAGCCGGTTAGACCAGTTGGCCACCGGAAATGTAATATATAAAGATGCAAAAGAAGGGATCATAAACGGCGCTGCTACTAAGAAACAGAAGATGCAAAGGATAATTGACTGTTTATTGTAAAAGGCTACGCGTTTCAATGCCGCACCGGCATCTTCATCAGGCCATAAATCATGTGCGTCCAAACAGCACTATTTAAATACATCACATAGGGAAAAAAACGCCAATGTGACCGGGGTCAAAGTGCCCTGGTGACGTCTTCATGCAGGTCAAAGTTTAGAGTCGTAACTAGTTTTAAACCAAAGAATATATATACACCATATGTAAGTCATCATGTTTGACAAACTGAAGAAATAGCAATCAATATCTGAAAAAAACCAGAACCAAAAACTAGCATGACAAGGATACATTCAGGTGCAGTTAAAAGCGTAGAGTAACCAAGTAGGTAAAAAGACCGTAAAAAAAGACCGTAAAAAAAAGACCGTAAAAACATACCTATTAAAACTCTCATTAAAAAAATCACATGAAAGGGTATTAACAGTGAGCATTGTATAAGATAGACATGAAACGTACAGTAAAAGATAATAAATGAGTAAAAACGAACCATTTTTTCGTGCTGCGGATCGCACAAGTACACAGGCGCCGCCAAAGCGTCCCTGGAGTCAAGGCAATCACACTCAGCTACGAGAGCCGGTCCGGGTTACACAGAAGAACTGGAACTGTCCTAAAAAATGCTGGTAACAAGGTAAGACATCTAGATAACTCAATACATGTATTTTGACATTAAGAATTCCTCAAACCATTAGAGTTGATACATTTAGAACAGATATTTAGTTCATGTTATAGCACATAATTAGCGGTATAGCGGAGGCTTATTAATCAAGGGAAGATTCAGATAGATCATTAAGACCTTCTGGATGGAGAGTAATAAGGTTAAAAATCCAATCGTTTTCTCTCTGTTTTAATTTTTTAAAGCGATTAGGAACATCAGGTGATATTTGCTCTATGGGGCTGACACTAATTCTGTCAAATTGGCAGTTATGTGATGAAGCACCGTGACGGGAAACACTGTGTATAAGGAACCCCTTCAGCACATTTAACCTGTGTTTATTGATTCTACTTCGTAAGCATTGAATTGTCCTCCCAACATATTGTAACCAACATGAACATTCCAAAAGGTATATAACATATATACTCCCACAGGTAAGAAAAGACTTAATGGGAAAAACTTCAGAGGTGACTGTTGAGGTAAAGACGTCCTTTCTATGTGAAATATTGTTACGGCATAAACATCGAGGCTTGACCACATTTATAGGACCCAGTTAAAGCTGGGAAAATTCTTGGAGTGAGAGGCTTAGGGTTATATATTCTGCTGGGGGCTAGAATATTTCTCAAATTGGATGACCGCCTGAAAGTAATGATTGGTTTATCCGGCAGAATATCTTTTAGGAAAGGATCGTTTTTCAGGATGTGCCAATGTTTGGTCAGAATTAATCTGACGGATTTGTTCCCACTATTAAATGATGTAATAAAATTATTTCTACAGTTTAAACCTTCCTTTTTCGTTTTAACTTGGTCGATACACGATTCTTGCGTTAATTCCGCGCTCCTTTAATATGATTTAATGGAAAAAAAATGTCCCTACATTTTTTTTCCAGGATATTACATTCTTTATTGAAATTGTTTTCAGAAGAGCAGTTCTTCCTTACTCTTCTGAACTGTCCGAAGGGGACATTTTTAATCCACGGTGGATAGTGCACACTCCTAAAGTCAATATAGCTATTGACACCTACAGCTTTAAAGTGTGTTTTAGTGTCAGATTTGTTTGTCTTTTTTTCAATAGTCAAGTCCAAGAAATCAATAAAACCAGTGGAAAATAGTCGTTTGAATTGAGTAGATCAATAAAATCAGAGGCTTCTTCTTCCTCTCCCTTCCACACAAAAAACATGTCGTCAATATATCGCCTTTATAATAAAATTCTGTCATTAAAACCATGATTTGCATAAACATAATTATCCTCAAAGGTACCCATATAGAGATTGGCGTATGCCGGGGCAAAACGAGAGCCCATTGCACAGCCCTTTATCTGATTATAATCGTTATTGCCAAAACTGAAAACATTATGTTTCAGAATGAATTCAATGCAACTGGTTAAAAACTGGGTTTGTGCTATTGGTTTGTCAGAGTTTTTGAGGCTAGAACGGATTCGGACACTTTTAGACCTCTGTCATGGGGAATGTTACTGTAAAGGGTCGTGACAGTTCAGAAGAGTAAGGAAGAACTGCTCTTCTGAAAACAATTTCAATAAAGAATGTAATATCCTGGAAAAAAAGATTTAGGATTTAGTTATGCGCTTCATCACATAACTGCCAATTTGACAGAATTAGTGTCAGCCCCATAGAGCAAATATCACCTGATGTTCCTAATCGCTTTCAAAAATTAATACAGAGAGAAAACGATTGGATTTTTAACCTTATTACTCTCCATCCAGAAGGTCTTAATGATCTATCTGAATCTTCCCTTGATTAATAAGCCTCCGCTATACCGCTAATTATGTGCTATAACATGAACTAAATATCTGTTCTAAATGTATCAACTCTAATGGTTTGAGGAATTCTTAATGTTAAAATACATGTATTGAGTTATCTAGATGTCTTACCTTGTTACCAGCATTTTTTAGGACAGTTCCAGTTCCTCTGTGTAACCCGGACCGGCTCTCGTAGCTGAGTGTGGTTGCCTTGACTCCAGGGACGCTTTGGCGCACAGCGCCTATGTACTTGTGCGATCCGCAGCACGAAAAATGGTTCATTTTTACTCATTTATTATCTTTTACTGTACATTTCATGTCTATCTTATACAATGCTCACTGTTACATAGTTACATAGTTACATAGTTACATAGTTACATAGTTAGTACAGCTGAAAAAAGACACATGTCCATTAAGTTCAACCAAGGGAAGGGAAAAGGGAAGGAAAAATTTCTACACATAGGAGCTGATATTTTTTGTTCTAGGAAATTATCTAACCCTTTTTTAAAGCCATCTACTGTCCCTGCTGTGACCAGCTCCTGCGGTGGCTATTCCATAGATTCCCAGTTCTCACTGTAAAGAAGCCTTGTCGCCTCTGCAGCTTGAACCTTTTTTTCTCCAGACGGAGGGAGTGCCCCCTTGTTTTTTGAGGGGGTTTTACAAGGAACAGGATTTCACCATATTTTTTGTATGTGCCATTAATATATTTATATAAGTTAATCATGTCCCCCCTTAGTCGTCTTTTTTCAAGGCTAAATAGGTTTAATTCTTTCAATCTTTCCTCATAACTTAAATTCTCCATGCCCCTAATTAGCTTAGTTGCTCTTCTTTGTATTTTTTCCAACTCCAGGGCATCCTTTCTATGAACTGGAGCCCAGAACTGAACTGCATATTCTAGATGAGGCCTCACTAATGCTTTGTAAAGTGGTAATATTACATCCCTGTCCCGCGAGTCCATGCCTCTTTTAATACACGACAATATCCTGCTGGCCTTTGAAGCAGCTGATTGACACTGCATGCTGTTATTGAGTTTATGATTTACAAGTACACCCAGATCCTTCTCAACAAGTGAATCCGCCAGTGTAGCTCCCCCTAGGACATATAATGCTGCAGGTTGTTGGTACCCAGATGCATAACTTTACATTTATCTACATTAAACTTCATCTGCCAAGTGGATGCCCAAACACTTAGTTTGTTTAAATCTGCCTGCAATTCATGAACATCTTCCATAGTCTGAACTATATTACATAGCTTGGTGTCATCTGCAAAAATAGAAATCGTGCTATTAATCCCATCCTCTATATCATTAATAAATAAGTTGAATAATAGTGGTCCCAGCACTGAACCCTGGGGTACACCACTTATAACCGGGGACCATTCAGAGTAGGAATCATTGACCACAACTCTCTGGATACGGTCCTTGAGCCAATTCTCAATCCAATTACAAACTATACTTTCTAAACCTATAGTCCTTAATTTACCCATTAGGCGTCTATGGGGGACAGTGTCAAATGCCTTTGCAAAGTCCAAAAACACTAGATCCACAGCGGCCCCTCTGTCTAGACTTCATGTGATTTTTTATGAGAGTTTTAATAGGTATGTTTTTACAGTCTTTTTTTACGGTCTTTTTTTACTGTCTTTTTACCTACTTGGTTACTCTACGCTTTTAACTGCACCTGAATGTATCCTTGTCATGATAGTTTTTGGTTCTGGTTTTTTTCAGATGCTATTTCTTCAGTCTGTCAAACATGATGACTTACATATGGTGTATATATATTCTTTGGTTTAAAACTAGTTACGTTACGACTCTAAACTTTGACCAGCATGATGACGTCACCAGGGCACTTTGACCCCGGTCACATTGGCGTTTTTTTCAATATGTGATATATTTAAATAGTGCTGTTTGGACGCACATGTTTTATGGCCTGATGAAGATGCCGGTGCGGCATTGAAACGCGTAGCCTTTTACAATAAACAGTCAATTATCCTTTGCATCTTCTGTTTCTTAGTAGCAGCGCCGTTTATGATCCCTTCTTTTGAATCTTTATTTATTACTTGTAATGCAGTGTTATGGAAGTTACATTTCCCGTGCTGTCTGTAAAGAATCTCTGTTATCTGCCCACTGAACAGTCACATCTTACACACAGACCTCAGTAAAATCTGACTGTTCAGTGAGCAAATAACACAGACATCAGTACACACAGCACAGTAAATCTGTACAGGACCTTCTAGCCTTGTCCAGCATCAACTCTCAAGTAGTAACCTGAGCAGATTCATCACCATTAAAGGGGTATTCCGGTTAGAACAAGTTACCCCCTAGGGGGCAACTTACTGATCGGTGGGTGTCCGCCAGCTGGGACCCCCACCGATCACGAGAACGGGGGTCCCATACCCCTCATTTGAACTGAGAAGCAGGTCGCACATTGGCACTGCTACTCCTGTCATTCTATATGGGAGCCCCGGAAATAGCTGAACGCTGTACTCGGCTATCTCCGGCGCTCCGATAGAGAATGAATGAAGGGGCAACGCGCATGAGCGACCTGCCACTGTGTTCAAACGGGGATAGGGGGTAACTTGTTCTAACCGGAATACCCCTTTAACCCTCGTTGATTCTCCACACCTCTGATGTCTGGTGAGTTCAGGTGAGGGCACTATAGCTGCCAATATATATTGTATCACTGTGGCTGGCATTGTAGTGGGGCACTGTGGCTGGCATTGTAATGGGGCACCGTGGCTGGCATTGTGGTGGGGTACTGTATCTGTACCATATCGCCAATATATTTCCAATAGGAAATGTACAGTAGAAAAAAAACTTTTTCTCCTCTTTTATGCTTCAAATTATGGGTCCGTCTTATGGTCCAGTGTGTCCTATAGTCCGAACAATACGCTGTATACCTGCATATATATGTTTCTAGCTCGGAAAAGCAGTAACATCTCACCTCTTGTCTAATGGGATACAGTATCACTTACATTACTTTTCTTGTATGTGTAAGAGCTGAAGAATTTTTTTTTTCCTCTAAATTATTAACCTGTTGTTAGGTGTGAACGGAGCAAAATTGGATCTACTCCAGTTATAATTTCATGCCACGGTCCACCATAGAACCTGACAAGTGCCTGGGGTAGAAACATTATGAGAGCAGAAGCTAATTAGGTTTAAGTAGAGAGAACACCCAAGCTTATATAGAACCACTTTACCTGGAAATAAGAGGACGAAGGGCAAAGCATTAGACAATATGTCCCATTGTGGTTAACCATTTCACTGCTGAGAAGGTAGAAAGAGCCATCACCAAAACGTTGACTTCAGTTAATAAAAACATGGAAGAGCTCAGAGTTTTGCATGGTTAATTGTATGCCCCATTAACCCTACATTTTCCAAAAATATACAGAAGAAAAAGTGCATGCCTCATTGACTTACCCATAGGCGGAGAAGCGGAGAGTAAATACACTTTAGAAGTTGCTATAGTAATTTTTTTGCACCCAGTGATTCTATGATTCATTTTCTACATGATAATTAGTCATAACGCTGTACAATAGCTTTTTATTGTCATACAGAGCGATTATATGGAGAAATACATCACAACGTATGAACAATCCGCACCGTAATCATCACCAGCCATGAGGCTTTTATGGAGAACTCTTAACCCTTTTGAAGATATTTTCTTTATTCTTCCTACACATTTCCCTTTAGATGAAGTAAATATGATGTTCCCTACTAGGTAAGTATACAACGTTATGTACAATCCGCTGCTCACGTAGCGGGGGATTGATCAATATTATGTTGAATTTTAAGGGGGGTCTCATACTCCTAAATGAGTTATGTCGCTTTGTAATTTATAATATATTGCAAGTCGTCCCAAAACTGAAATTTTGGGGTCCAGAGCTAAATTGGAGGGTGTGTATATCTATGCAGATATTCTGTAAATATGCTTCATGCATTAAGAGGATTGTTCCATCAAGGTGAGCGCTTTGCATATTGCAATGTATTACATAGTCTCTCCTTCATTTGAATGGGCATGGTGTAATACTACATTTCCCCTGAAGGGGAACTGTTTACATGGTTGCAGCTTGGCAATACCCTCTATTAACCAAAGCATGTCAGAGTTGCCCCCAATGTAGCTGGCCATGCCTGTCTATGCATTCCATTGATGGCCATTCATATGAATGACCCTCATGTAATGCTACATTTTCTCTGCAGTTGACGTACCTTCCCTCGCTGATAACAGGTGACCACAGGTGCTAAAGAAGCTGGACCTGTAATCAGCTTGCAACCATACCGGTCTTGTTTTCTAAAGCGGTTGCCTTGTAAAGATATTCCCTTTAATGTATGTAGAAATATCTACATAGGTTTGCCGATTCACAACTGCCACAGTCGTTATAGAGCTCAATATATTATATTGGTTTCCTTTGTGCTCTAAATGGGTTGTAACCACAATAAAACTTATCCACAATAATTTAGGCCTAACCATTAAAGGATTATTATTATTAATAATAATAATAAGAAG
The DNA here is from genome assembly GCF_050947455.1 of Rhinoderma darwinii. NCBI lineage: Eukaryota > Metazoa > Chordata > Amphibia > Anura > Rhinodermatidae > Rhinoderma > Rhinoderma darwinii. The sequence goes on along the minus strand of NC_134696.1, from coordinate 97,786,479 downwards.
AAGAATAGTAATAATATAATAATAATAATAATAATAATAATAATAATAATAATAATAATAATAATAAAAGTAATAATAAATCTAATAATAATATAAAAAACTCAGTAAAGCAATATTTAATAGTCAAAATAATAATATAAGAATATATGTATATTTTTCAAAATAATAATCACATTTAAATAATAAAGAAATATAAAAATAGGAAATAATAATATCAATATACAAATACAAATAAAATAATAATAGTAATAATATTATTATTATTATAATATAACAACTACAATAATAATAATAATAATAATATCAAAATAAATGTATTTTATTTAAATAAAAAATCAATATATACAAATAAGATGAGCAATAAAAATAATAATAATAATGAATCTTATTCAAAGGACTAAACAATATACTAAAATGATTAAAAAAAATAAAGTAATAAAGAAAACCTCCAATAACACATAAAACTCCTTACAAATCATAGAGTACTGAAATATTCATCCAGCAGCACCTGCTCCCTTCTCCTAATGGACTCACTCAAGCCCTCAACATTCTAAAATTCCTTCAAATCAGGTATCTCAGGGCCGTCTCCTGCAGGTTCCTCTACTATTACAACTTAGAATGCACTTTATGAGCTTTCAGAAAAAGATGGAATAAAAAACAGAATATCCCTAATGACCAAAAACAGAAGAGAGTTCGTCAGGTCATCAGGCAAAGATACATCTTGTACTTTCCACTAAAAATCTTTTGAAGTGATGAACATTTCATGAATTATGGGGGAAAAGTAATCCTCCGAGTACAGAATGCTCTATATGAAATATCGTCTGGAGATCTTAAGGATGTGTAACGTGGATTATTGCTATATATAACTAGTAACACTCATAATAATAGTAATAATGCAATCAAGTAGACAGATAGGCGTAACATGCTACCGGATCCAAAAACCTTATTACTAAAAAACAAAAAAATTCCCTTACAATGGCATCCAATACCCAAAAAAGTCTGATAAAACAGGAATACAATATAATGTGGACTGTGACAAGACCAGAAGCAGAAGACTGTGCAGAAAGGACTGTGCGTGCCCATTATAGTCCTACTGCAGTAAATGGGAGAAAGGACCCGGACATCCCATTATCTCTGAGTCAGAAGACAAAGGGGTATGATGCTTGCAAGAGTCCTAGCAATTGGTGGGGGTCACAAATCCTCATGAGAAAATATTTAAAGTTGAATGTCCCCTTTATTTCTTTTAGTAGATAATGACATACAGAAAATTATAAAACTGACTATAAAGGGGTTAATCTTAAAGGAACTGTCCATCTTTAAACACCATCAACACTTAATGTATTATCAGAATGGAGAGATTAGGCATCACATACCTCTATCTCTAGTAGGGGATTTAGACCAGGGTTTCTGAATTTCAGTCCACTTTGGTCTATTCCTTTTTGCTAAAAGAGTCCCTCAATATTAAGTGGATCACAGGTTGTCCCACTGCAGTGATCCTCAGCGATCAGTTGTAATCTGTGAGGGAATCTGGCAGCAAGTATAATTCATCTGCAGCGCCACCACAGGAGAAATGAAGCATTACACGGTTCCAATATAAATCTGTTCATAAAATGCATGGACATGGACATCCTCCAGAGATGTAGCTGCTTCCCAATCTAGGGGCCTAACTTTAGGTGATACAGGGCTAGTAGCACCCACTTCCTAAGGCTCTCTGCCTCAGAAGAAGACACTCATATTATAAATGGCACAAGCTAGGTGATGGACTCTATTACAGATTTTGCACTAGGGCCCTGGAGTTTGTCAATAATCCTCTGCTCCATTCTGAATGCGGGACCCCCTCTATAAACGCATAGTTTTTCTAATATATATGGAAATGGATTCCAAAAGTTGATGTTTTAAGGATTTCCCATAGAGAGAACATCCTGCGTTACTATTGACAAATCCCCCCCATTGTGCTCTGTATTGTGCTTGGACATGATTCTCCTTACAGCACACCGTGTGGCCATACTTGGTAATGCATGTAAAATGTATCAACGGTATTATAATGCATTATAATATTATAACACAATTTCAAGGCTGCTACATATTAGTGAAAAGCCTATTAGCTCCATATCTCTAAATGCTGAGAAGTGACAGATTTTAGCATCTGCATGAAAAAGAATTAGCAGAATTTTTTTAAAGCATGCAGAAAATCCTCACAAAAACTTACCCTACGCTTTACATTACCCCATACCTGACCTTCCTCTACCCAATACACTTGGATACTAACTGCATCTCCACCTCCCTTTAAATAATATTATTTACATCTTAATAATGTATAATTATGAATTGTTCTCTTCGTCAGCGAAAGGCATTGTTCAGTTTATATTAAACCTGCTCTAAAATATAAAACACCCAACCCCCTAATTTCTGTAAAGGCAGATTCATTTCCGTGCCTTGATTGGAAATCCAAAAACTGCTTAGGCTGAACCATTTCCTAGACAATAACAGATCCATCAGCAGCTTGCCCGCAATCATCACAGTCGAAACGCGTTTCACATTTGTGTACAGGCTTCTAAGTTCCTGTCGGCTGGAAACAATCTGGTGGGGAATAAATAGCTCATATAAACATCTAATAAATATCAAATCCAGGCCGGCATGCCGCCTCTGTAATTGATATATGTACCAGCGGCAGCGCTGGAAGCTTTGGTATTAATTGGTTGACAAGTAATATTTTGGTGTCTCCTATTTATCAATTCATTTTTCAAGAGCTGTAAGTGTTGGAGACCGGCGGGAAAGAAGAATTGGCAGTGTGAAATGTTGTGCTCTGGGACAGAATGATGTGTTCCGGGTCTATGTATAGCTCTAAGGCAAGCGAAGCAGCACGGGGGAGAGACTGGGAACAGGAACATAACGTGTAGCAAATCTAATGAATGGATTAGGCATGATGGGTCTGAGCCAAGCGTTTAACCAAAGAGGGGGTACAGAGGATGCAGTCACAACTGGACCCTGGTACTTCATGGGGCCCAAGTTCAGGCCAAGGTCGTTGGAGAAGCCTGTGCGGGGTTACCATCCCCGTGACTTAGTAGAAGCTACTCCACACTAACTTTCCAAATTTTAGCTAAATTAAGTCATTCTACCTAGATTGTTCTTCAATTGTTCAATACTATTATGTCTCGCTGATGAAATATCTGAGAAGTGCTGGAGAAGTCTGGTTGATGAAGGTCACCCTAGGAGGTGAAGGATCCATGGCAACTTCCCCTACTGCCCTTCTATAATACAGTCCTGCCACATAAGAGGACGTTGGTACTAACAATAGTATGTGATTGTCCAGTTACAGATGTTGCAATGGCGCTCAGAAGCTTCAAGTGAAGCCTCTGGGTAAAGCGGCATCCAGAAGTTAAGAAATGTTGATAAGGCTTATAGAGTAACAAATGTAGCTGAGCTGAATTTGTCATTTGGTTCTCCTCCACGTATAATTTGAACTGGCAGAACGCTTATGTTCAATCAGATCTCCAGTGCGGAGGACCAATGTGAATGATCTTGGTCTTCCTGAAGACTGCTTGTACACTCAGGTCCTGGGTGGCAGTTTCATGTCTCGCCCGGGAAACCTTGCATCAAATGACTTTGCACATGCGGCAAGTTTTTTCTTAACCCGCCCATGACTTCACTACCGAGGACCTTAGAGCAAGGGTGGTCAGCAAGAAAATCCTGGTGACTCTCCAGATCAGAAGATTAGATAAGTATAACTTTGGGGGTGAGGTGGGCACCTCCTCTATGAGCAAAAGCTTTGCACTTATGATGGAATATTCATGTGGATATGACAGATTCTTTCACTCTCTCTCGTGACTCACACAGCTGATGACCTTCACCTGCCCTCTGCTGTTTGTAGGATATATTTCTTCTAATATGTAGTTGTCTCTTCTGTCTTTCATTCTGCAGATTGTGTTGAAAGGTCTGATCTCTAAAATCAGAGTTCATGACACTCACTATTTTCCCAATTTCCTGATATGAAAGCCGCCAGCAATTACCCTACAGTCAACAGAAGATAATAGTCTCGAGGGGCAGGAACTGACGGAATTTCTATTTTGCAGAGTCAGGACACAATACTGTTCATTGATGTTTCATGTATCTGTCACCTTCTACAAAGCATAAAGTTTAGAGCTGCAGGTGGGTGTTTTGAAGAGTCATAAAGTGCACATTTTAGTCAATGATATGGAAACTTGTGGAACATAAACTCCTATAATCTTGGAAATTGCAACTTACAAATGTAGAGTGATAGCTAACAGACATTGCTAATTCAATAGATGTTCTTTATAGTTCACCTGTTCTTCCATAATTGTAATAAAGATCATCACTCTTATTGTCTTCTTTAGGTTGGCCTCTTAAGCCTCAAGACGTGGTGGCCTCATGTCCAGAACTGAGCCCTGCGAAGAACTTGGTCAATCTCGTCTTCGAAGGGTAAATCCAATGAACGGGTCTTCGGATATGTCCATAGATGTAGTTGGGAAGATTACATTGGTGAAATCTGTGATCTTGGACCAACACTGATTGCCAGAATGTAATATCTCTAGGGTTAAGATCTAGAAAGCCCTTTAATTCTGGAAATCAGTGGTACTCGAGGATCATAGACCGTCTTACATATCCCGTATCATTGAGAACGTCAGAAGTTCATTTTGGTGAAATTTTGTCTTTTAGGACATACTAAGCACTGAGAAAGTCCCTGTGGCTGCTGTTAGGACCCTTGTAGAGCAGAGCCCCAGTACAAGTCAGACCATTCTAATTTTTCCATATGGTGGGCACTTCAATCTTAGCTACCAAGAGAGATAGGAACTGATCCAAAGGTCTTGACTTAATGATCTCCTACCAGGGATGGAAATAGTGAGGGCAAATAAGTCCTGTTCTTTGGTTAGTTGTGTTGATGTAAACCAGCAACAAGAGGGAGTCCCATTTTGTTTTGGGTATTTTTTGGACTCATTTGCTCTACATTTTCCCATTAAGGCAATGCAAGAGACTGAGACTCCCAATATACACATCTCAAAATATCAGGAGCTGGTTGTTGTTGCAGGACATTTTAGATGTCACATTGCTTAAATGTGCACGAATTCTACATAGACCTCGTACACAGGTTGATGATAACCATGCATATAACAAAAATGCTTCCAGTACCAGATACATATGTAAATTGACAATAGTGACGTCATCAGGATCCAAACATGGAAATAAAACCATGAGGGCATCCACTAAAGAGTGGGGTTAGTGGGGTTAGATGAGTGTGTCTCCATTTTCCTATATCTCCTGATCTTCTATTCCATTCGCCTATAGAATATGATGGGTCAATCAGTTTGAAGACTATGGGAATCAGATTTCTTAAGCCAATCACAAATATTTCAGACTAATTCACCCAATGTACTCTGGTGCCGGTAGACCACAAAAAAATTTCTCTAACATTCGACTTTTGAATCAATCGTGTCTAATCCGGCAGCAGAAGATCTGTCATGGTGCATCCCCCATGCTAAATGGATGCCTATTTGACTATAATTGACCCATTCAGTGTACACCTATATATACCTAAGTATCACTGATTTACTAATTACAACAATCATTTAGCAATCTCTATTCTTAGATTTTTTTGTGAAAAAAGAAATCATCAACTCCCCTCCCCTCTTGTACACTCTGTGAGATACATGAAATCTATAATGTGTAGTCCCGAGTGTTGTGCTATGGCGTATGAGCAGAACATTTACATTGCATTGAGAAAATAAGTGTGTTTTTATCAAACTGAGGTCTGGTGTAGTCTGGATGAATGAGAGTCTAGAGTTCTCCGGCCATATCACCGTGAGACTGACTGATCTACGAGAACCTGCGCAGGACAACCACAGACAGACATCCGAACTGCTGAGTTATTCTATTTTGGGTTCAGAGGATGATGATGAGGTTGAAGGTAGGGTGGGTTAAAGGAGAATTTCAGATTTAGTCACTGTACCTTCCACCATGTTATTGGGAGACAACAGAAGACATCACTGTAGTGTTCGACCGAGGTTCCTTGGGTCCACCAGAGGAAATGACCCTGAGGACCATCCTCCATCTATACAGAACATGTCCATGTCCACTTTTATCTGATTTGTAATCGTTGTGGTTATCATCGATAATGTTTAATAGGTTATTTGTGATCATCCCATAAGAAATAGATCCTAGTGACAAGTGATTGGCTCTGAATGAGGTTGTCTTCTGCTGGACCATTGCGGCTATTTTTGCATCAAAGCTTGGTTCCTATGGAGGATCCTAAGGTACTCTAGGGGCAGTCTAACCGTGCATCACTGGTGGAGTCCATTGATTTCTCCCATCCCTTGATGGACATATGTCTTTTTTCAACTATGTAACTGGTATCCCCATCAATTCCTAGTCAAAGTGCTACAAAGAAAAACCCTTTAGGGCTATTTGGTAACCAAAAATAACCATCAAAGTATTGGTTGATCTCAAAGGAGATGTGTCTGGCATGTGTGATAAGCCGCCAATGAAATCAAAAGTTCTTCAGAAGAACCAGAAATTCAGAGAATTTGACTAGCCCAGAAGGCCCTTTACTAAGAGCTGTGACCTCTCTAGGGAACCTAGGAATCAGTGGTGCCTCAGCTCATGGTGGAACCACATCTAAGTTTTAAACTTACATGTTATAGAAGAGATTTCAGAAGTCAAATTGTTCTCTACAAACATTTTCCAGGAAAGCCTCACCCCAAAAAAAAAAAAAATCCCAAAAATAATAATAATAAAAAATACAGAAATGCCCTTATTAAGCAAATATAACCCACATACCCATATTATTAATGATTAATTTGGCCCCTGGTGAAATGTCAAGGCAGCTGTGACCTTCTCCCCCTCTGACATTACATACAGTGACTGACCAACTGACCATATACGCAGGTCTGGTGTGATGTGGGCACATTTGAGCATGCCCTGGACTATGCAGTCAGTTTTTGCTACACCTATCATTGAATACAGACAGCAGAGGGTCCCAAAGCAAGAAAAGTATGTGCCCCCTTGCCGTCCAACTGCCAATTTGTCAAGAATAATGTGTTTATTTGCCAATAGAATTGTCCCCTTACACTCACTCACACTCAGACTATGTTCACACGCTAAACTTTAAACGGCTGTAAAATACGGAGCTGTTTCAAGGGAAAACAGCCTCTGATTTTCAGCCATTTTTAAAGCATCAAGCGTTTTTTGCTGGTTTTTTTTGCGGACGTTTTTGGGGCTGCTTTTCTATTGAGACAATTAAAAATGGCTCCAAAAACGTCTCAAGAAGTGACATGCACTTCCTTTTACGGGGTGTTTTTTCCAAACGGCCGCGTAAAAAAATGCCCCAAATAGTCATAATTAAAGATCTACTGTTTTGTGTGTCTCCATGGTTACAGACTACAAACTCTGTGTAGTCGGATCCTTCAGTCATGTGTTACTCTACTCTTCTTGCTATTGTACAGACACTAGAAGAGGGGACAAATGGAAAAGTGTATTGTATAACTGCAGGATCAGACTACAAACAGGGTCTGGAATGAAAAGGACACATAGGTCTGAATATGAGCTGTATACTCAAAACTATAGTCCATTTTTATTGAAGGTTATTAACAAAGTTTTTTTTTTCGTTTTTTTTTTTACCTTAAATGCATAAGAGAAATCCAAAAATAAATTGTTGCATATTCTTTGTATTTAAATTTATCAACATTTCTAAGATCTCTGATTGCTGTCAGTGAATGGAAATCACTCTTTTCCTCTTTTTTTTTGAACTTTTTTTTATTTTTACATCCATGGGGTACTGTAAGTCTGGATCTGTCTTTGGACATAAAAAATGGTTGGAAAGTATGTAGCGATGTTAGGACCTAATCACAATTCTTTGCACAGTAAACACACTTGAGTTTATTTTAAAGACATAACACTTAGTGGGTGTCCTAGGCATCGTATTTGAATGGCAGTGTGTTTAGGTTTGTTCGCCCTGGCACCGCGTCTGTTCCCTGCATGATATTAAGGCTTGGCACCGCGTGTGTACACAGCACATCTGCACCTGATCAGCAGCTAAATTGACTACTTAGAAAATTGCTCCGTTCAATTCCTTCATATTCCAGAATGAGATAAATGAATGATACACTGGATTCACCACGTACCGCAGCTCGGTGAATATTATCAGTTCGTGAAGGTAAAAACATTTCAATCTCTTAATGTGTTTCTCGGACCTGCCAGGGGAAATAAGGCGCAAAATAAACGACTCCCGTGGGACATTTTATAAAATAAGAGGAAAATCAAATAATGTGCAAACAGTTTGGATGGTTTATAGGGTTTCGTAGATGACAAATGGGGTAAATGTGCATGTGGCTGGTCAATGGGACTAACTATTAAAATTAACTTATGACTAGGACAAGTCAAAGCTGAAAAATCAGGTGAAATCGCACCCACCATATGGTCCCCAAGAAGGTGCCAATCAAAGACAACAAAGAATTGAGCCCCACCCCTGACTACTGAGAACTAGGGCTCTTCCTGTTTTTCCTGACAAAGGGGAGGGGCAAATGTGATAGGGGAGGGGCAAATGTGATCGGGGAGGGCCATATGATCAATATGGCTGGCGATACTCCCCATCCAAATGAACAAGACTTTGTCAAACAGTGATATGGAAACAGAGGACGTGAAGCTAGTTAAATGGGATGTCCCCTCTAGACAACCCTATTAATTATGTGCTATTAGAGAGGGTCCCCTTTATGAGCCAGAGTGGAGCGCCACTATAAATGGTGGATCCATCACTGGTGGACTTGACATGACCATGTATTACACCAAACATTCCTACAAGAAGATATAACTAAGAAAGGGGTAGAGAGAATACTTATGGATTTATAGTTACTGGGGATGTTTGAGGGAAGAAATATCCTGTAATAATGAACACTAGAGAAGATATTATATCCAGAAGGGTTTGCTGCGAAGAGGCCGTAAATTACAGGAAGGTTTAGACCAGTGGAGAAATGGTTTGTTAGATATAATAGATTAAGACGGTTTCCATCCCTGAAGGAGCAACAAGTATTTCACAGAGGCACTCAGCATATTGTATATCAGTGGCCGCAGCCAAGACGACTACATGATAAATAATATTATTACAGGAAGGCCGAAAAAAAATACTGGACCATCGGGCCCTTTACAGCCCAAATTTCCGGCCATAAATCACCCACAGACAGTTATAACCCCTCTCTTACAGGCACTGGGGGGCTTCTCTGACAGACACCCTGGGAGCATCTTTGGCAGGCACTCTGAGGGACATCCATGACCGGTACTCTGGGGGATCATCTGTTGCAAATACTCTGGCAGGCGTGATATATATAGGGCAATCGGAGATGAGGGGTGATCTGTGGCAGATACTCAAGGGAGACATTTGTGGCAAGCACTTTGGGGGGCATCGGTGTCAGGCACTCTAGGAGGACATTTGTGTCAAGCACTCTGAGGGGCATCTGTGACAGGCACTCTAGGGGACATTCATGGTAGGCACTTTGGGGGGCATCGGTGTCAGGCACTCTAGGAGGACATTTGTGGAATGCACTCTGAGGAGCATCTGTGATATGCAGTCTAGGGGGACATTCATGGCAGGCACTCTGAGGGGCATCTGTGATAAGCACTCTAGGGGGATGTTCATGGCACTCTAAGGTGAGATTTGTTATAAGCACTCTAAGGGGATGTTCATGCCATGCACTCTAGGGGGACATCTGTGGCAGGCACTCTGAGAGGTGGGATTTGTGGCAGTCAATCTAGTGGGGCAGTTGTGGCAGGCACTTTGGGAGAAACCTCTGTGGCAGGCACTATGAAGGGGGTTGCTTCATGGGGACCTCTGTGGTGGCATCCATTGTTGAGGACAAATAAAATAAAAATAAAAATGTGTGTTTGAGCTACGGGCAGCACATAACTGGTTACTCTAAAATGTCCCCTGGTGCGGGTTATCACTTTGCCTTTAGCTTGGGGGCACTTAAGAATTCTTGCATAGGGGCCACCAATGTGTTGAGCCCATTCCGTTAATTGCACCTCGAGATTCTTCAATATTTTCAGGGACTTATTGTCCTTTGCAATCCGACTTCGAAAACACCAGAAGTTGTCTGGAGACGTGCGCTAATCACCTTAATGCTGAACGTCTTAATGAGTAATTAGACTGCGACGAGCACATATTAATTACTCCAATGGCATCTTGTTTTTCTTCCTTTTATCTTGTTGCGGTCAGTGATCATTGCCAAAACTTTCATTACCCATTAAAAGTCTTGTAGCCGTTTCCTTATTCCATCTGTCTGCCCTGTTTCTCATGTTTAGAGATTTCTCCCTAGAATTAACCTGCTGAATACCATAGCCTGTCTTGAACGTAAATTTTCTATTTACTTTGCTATATTTGACAGCATGAATATCTGATTGGAGAACCGGATGTGTAAAAAAAATTCACTCTGCCCAAATAATAAAACTTTATATGTACTTGTGTTCTGGTTCTTCTAGTTTGCACAGTATTTAACTTGTTAGAGCTGCAGTTTGTGCTTCAGAGCGGCTCTTCCAATTGTAAGGTGGAACCATTGTCAACCATTTTGAAAGATATGGAAAGCACTCCTTAGTCACTCGGTCACCCACCTGTATACACAAACACTTTCCTGTTCTTTCCTCACTCTCGCTGCACCTATGTGTCAGTTATGTACATGTTCCTTCCACAGTAACGTTAAAGACGTTTTCCCATGATCAATTTTCATTACCTATTCTCTGGATATGTGATTGGTGGGGGTCCTATCACTGGGACCCCCACCGTTTCCAAGAACGGGCTTACCTTACCTAACATGTGCGCCCCATGGGAATGGAGCGGTACTACGCATGCTCTTCCCACTGCTCTATTCATTTTCTATGAGGCTGCCAAGCGCCCTCTCTGGCAGCCCCATATAAAGTGAATGGAGCGGTGGCCAAGCATATGCAGTACCGCTCCAATTACATGTGGTGCACACGGACAGCCAGGTAAGCTCGTTCAAGGGATCGGTAAGTGTCCCAAAGGTTAGACCCCCACAGTTTAGATATTTATCATCTGTCCAGTGGATAGGTGATAAATTTCAATTACGGGAAAACCACTTTGATGTTTCCATGTCTGCTTAAAATGATATATACAGAAATTGAATACACACCTACACTGCGGTAAGAACAGCCACATGACAGCCCACATGAACCTGGAGAGCTAGGAATGGAAACACCTCCTCTTGTGGTATCTATTCGCTTAATATGAGCGCAACATGGGTTAAAATTACTATGAAATATTCCAGTACTTAACAAACATTAACAATTCAGCTATTTCCCAACTATACGTAAGATAATCCATTTTCAGTGTGTATATATATATATATATATATTCAGTTCCTTTACAATTTGCACCATGTTTTGAAAAATGCCATCTGTTAGGAGGATCCCTGTGCGGAATTGTTGGAACGCAGAACAGGAAATGGAATACTGATGACAAGGTCAGAGCGATTTCCTTGTACGACATGGGAGGGTAAACAAATAGGGCTGTGTAAAATGAATAATTTACATGTAACATCCTGAAAATTGTTATTTAACAATTTAGGACTTTGTATAACTCAAAGTCTTTAAGTAATCAGGTTTTACTTTTTAGTTGCAGTACCATGTCTGGCCACATGGTGTGCTGTAACGTGAAGCACAAGAGAAACACAAGGCACTTTCTTTCAGGCTCCTCTGGCTAAATATGTTGAATTTATTGAGTAACTTTGATTTATTGCTTAGAATATATGTGTATACTGTATGTATCATCACTAGGAGATATCTCAAGCATCTTCTGAGGAACTTCTGGGGTGGTACATTAAACTCATTTGTTGGCACACATCCTAATAATTTTTACGGAAAATGTCCATGAAGACAGTAGAACTAGATATTAAACTACTATTTCACGGCTTTATCGGCCTTATCTCTTTGACAGACTACAACTTTATGAGTTTTAATGCCCCATCCACTGATTGGGCATGGAAGTCATATACTAATATGATGTCATCTCTCCATTAACCAAACAGAAGCCCTGAAAACCCAATGAACATTTCCTTCTTCCAATGTGTCTATGGGGCAGCAGAGTGTTTTGGGAACAGCCCAATCTGAATAAAGCAAGAGCTAGACCACCCTATTGGGCCACTAGGGGCTGTTTAGTCGGTGACCAGCAGATAACCCCCTCTTCTATATACACTAATTTTAAAGTGGAACTCCAGACTCCCCCTTTACTGAGGCTCATTAGATACACTATATATGCGCTAATCCTCTTTTCTCACTGGTGGCTTAGTTTCTTGCACTTTATGATCATTTTAGCTATAAAAGATATCACTTTCTGATGAGCTTGTGGTGGGCTTGTGCTTCTACAAGGAAGCCAATCTGAAAAAACAGAGCTGCAGTTCTAAGCATTAGAATGGGATATACTACAGCCAAGAGGTATGTTCTAGACTACCTCAGACGCCTATTAGACAAGATATCTAAATTTGAGTCACTCATCAGATTTGTGCCGTAATGGAGAAGAGGTAAAAAGTAACCAAGCAGCCAAAACTAATGATAATACAAAGCACATAAGCATCAAGGGATAGTGGATTGTATATAATTGCTTAGACCTCATATGGAATTCCCCTTTAAGAGCTTTGTCATGGCGACAGGTAGCCTTTTATGTATTATTTTAAAGTACAAGACAAGTTTGTGTCCTTTTGATGTGTTATATGTATTTTCTCCATATTACCAATTTCCTTTGTTCTCTACAGACCTTGATGAACTCTACCTTAATCTTATCCCAAACCTCTGCTGAAACTAATTACTGAGGACCTTCATCTGCTTTTTAGGCTCTGGATTTATTCTTCAATGGCTTCAAACATCTTTTTTTCTATACTTGACATGAGGCATTTCCCCTTTAAATTAAGGATACATCACTGATAAACATAAATCTTTGAGTGACCTCTTCTATCAGGTAGTCACCCGATTCTACCAATTTTGGGTGACAACCAACATGGCCACCATTGTAGCTTCCACAAGGGGTCCAGATCCAACTTTACTGGGGTCCTGATAAGCAATGCCCAATGACAATCTTGCCCTAATATGTCTGGGAAAGCTGGATGACAACCACTATGAGGGCCTCTTTGTTAAGAACTCCACTTTTTTTTTTTTTTGTTACTTTTTATTATTTTTTTTGCAACATGTTGACATTTTCTGATGGAGTTCCGGAACTAATATCTATAATTAAAGGAGCAGAATTCCAAAGTCTTTGCTATTACTCTGTCATGGAACAGCGATCACGGGGGTTAATGATGTTTGCTCCGTATAGGAAGGAAGTAAACGCCCCTCGCTCGGGGCAGAGGAGTTGGCTGACCCCTGTGCTGCCTGCAAATATGAACACAAGTGAAATACCGTTACTTTTCCTCGATACAAAGTTAAAAACTTATATCAGTAAGGGCCTGTTCACATCCGCGTTCGAATTCCGTCCATCGGTTCCGTTCGAACTTCCATCAGAGGAACCGATGAACGGAAAGCCGAACGGAAACTATCGCTTCCGTTTGCATTACCATTGATTTTAATGCTAATGCTTCCGTTTCCGTTCCGTAAAATTCCTTTTTTTATTTTTCAGGAAACAATAGCGCAGTCGACTGTACTATTGTTTCCGAGAAAAAATACTCAAAAACTTTATGGAACGGAAAAATTAGCATTGAAATCAATGGTAATGCAAACGGAAGCGATAGTTTCCGTTCGGCTTTCCGTTCATCGGTTCCTCTGATGGGAAGGGTGAACGGAACCCGAATGCTGATGTGAACAGGCCCTAAGAAATAATAATCATCAGGAGCAGAGTGGAGGATGAGATGCTTGAGGGTTTGGGGACCTTAATGGGCTTGTCCAGTTATTGTTGTATTGCAGCTTTCTAATATAATTTATGTTTCAGTTCCTCACCATTTTGAAGATCTCTGCTTGCTATCAGTGAATGATGACGCTGATTTTTATGTGGAGATGTTGACTGGAAACCCGACAGATCCCATTATAAGTCGATCGGGTCCATCGAGGGCCAGTAGTATAGGAGCCCTAATCCAAATGTGAACATAGCCTTAGTCCTATGTTACAATGTATCAGTAAAGGAAATGTATCATGGAACTAAACGCAACATTAGCTCCAATCTCTACTGTCCTGGACTCCGGACTGGGAGCTTTTACCTACACTGATACATTGTAACGAGCACATCTCCAGATGTACACAGTTTGCTGTCTATAGTTCTGTCCCTGCTGTGGACTGGGAGGCTAAGCAATGACCATGGCGCATCTATAGGGGACTTATACTTACTATATGTCATGCCACAGGTCCGCAATACGTTTACAGGTCTCCCATGTCTAGGGCACATCTAGGCGGTAGATTTTACTAGGCAAATTCCATTGAAGTCTATAGAAGTTACCAAAACAGACCCGACCCGTGAGGATTTGGAGGTCAGGCGATTCTTATTCTCGGTGGGGATTCCAGAGGTGAGATCCCAATCTAAGATTTATGACATATGGTGTGGTTGGGAAGAGCCCAGGGATACAAGGACTGCGGAGCCCTGTAGGCGTCACATCCCAAGTGGAAAGTGTTGCTCAGCTGGATATTTTTTGGGCCACATGACAAGACTTCAATGAGTCACATATGTGTTACCAATCAGTATCAATGGAGGGTCTTGTGGATTCTACTGATGTTGGAGGCCGCGGGACCTGTGTCCTGTAATGATCCTTTCATCCTTCCCCTGGGTCTTCGGTTTATCGGTAACATATGTGCAGTTACACATCGGCCCTCAGGGGTCTCCTTTATTTGGACCAGATTACTTCTTATTAATAGAACACGGAGTTCCTTTAGTCTCTGGAGACCATTAGGTATGTTATAGATATTATGTGCAGGGAAATTAATACATTTCTTTATTTTCGGAACATCTGTTACTTCAAGAACATAAGAAATGTGGAGATGAAAGAAAAACTATTCTAAGGGAAATAAACATTGAAGTGAAGGTCCAAACTTACATCTGACGCATGACTAGAACAACTTATAGGAAAGCTAAAGAAGGATGACCTGATATGGCAAGTTTATGTAAGAATATCTATCTATCTATCTATCTATCTATCTATCTATCTATCTATCTATCTATCTATCTATCTATCTATCTATCTATCTATCTATCTATCTATCTATCTATCATCTATCTATCTATCTATCTATCTATCTATCTATCTATCTATCTATCTATCTATCTATCTATCTATCTATCTATCTATCTATCTATCTATCTCCCACCTATCTATCTATCTATCTATCTATCTATCTATCTATCTATCTATCTATCTATCTATCTATCATCTATCTATCTATCTATCTATCTATCTATCTATCTATCTATCTATCTATCTATCTATCTATCTATCTCCCACCTATCTATCTATCTATCTATCTATCTATCTATCTATCTATCTATCTATCTATCTATCTATCTATCTATCTATCTATCTATCTATCTATCTATCTATCTATCTCTCATATATCTATCTATCTATCTATCTATCTATCTATCTATCTATCTATCTATCTATCTATCTATCTATCTATCATCTATCTATCTATCTATCTATCTATCTATCTATCTATCTATCTATCTATCTATCTATCTATCTATCTATCTATCTATCTATCTCATATATATCTATCTATCTATCTATCTATCTATCTATCTATCTATCTATCTATCTATCTCTCTCTCTCTCTCTCTCTCTCTCTCTCTATCTATCTATCTATCTATCTATCTATCTATCTATCTATCTATCATCTATCTATCTATCTATCTATCTATCTATCTATCTATCTATCTATCTATCTATCTATCTCCCACCTATCTATCTATCTATCTATCTATCTATCTATCTATCTATCTATCTATCTATCCCTCCCTCCCTCCCTCCCTCCCTCTCTCTCTCTCTCTCTCTCTCTCTCTCTCTCTATCTATCTATCTATCTATCTATTTATTTATCATCTATCTATCTATCTATCTATCTATCTATCTATCTATCTATCTATCTATCTATCTATCTATCTATCTATCTATCTATCTATCTATCTATCTATCTATCTATCTATCTATCTATCTAACATCTATCTACAGCAGGGCAGGGAATGGCATAACATACCGGAATTAACTAGCAGATACTAACCCCCAAAAGTACCCGCACCCCCCTGATCCAGCGCTATGATCCCGTTCTCTATCACTCTGGTCCTGGATGCTACTGCAGCAGTCACATGCAGTTTATGTCATCTTCAACTCTAAAGCCAGCCACTGGCTGGATCGACATGCGACCGATGAAAGCCAAGGGACTACTAAAGGAGCCTCCGGGACTGGAGCGGTGGAGAATCGGATATCAGTGCTTGAAGGGGAGCGCACTTTAGGGGGTATCTGCCAGTTTATTATGTTATGCCATCCCCTGCCTCACTGCAGATTTTAAAAAGTCCCACATAACCCCTTTAAATGACACCATGTAATACCACATTTCTCCTGCAGTGGCCACTGCAGACAGTAAATGTTTTACCATAGACAGAATACAGACTGCCATAAACTACTTATTTTATTCTGCTGCTGAATTCCTGGGGCAATGGAAGGAAATTTGACTTCCGGGCCGCCTTGCAGACTTATCATTACAATTGCTCTTGCAAGAATGGATTGACTCAAAAAATAACATTATGGGGATTGTTATTTAAGCAATTTCTTAAGTATTAATCAACATTCACCAAAGAACTTAAGATCTTTCTATATGTAAGTTATGACTGAGGCAGAACGAATCGATGAGTCTTGTTAATGATAAATCGCTTCTCTCCTGCCTAATGAAGTGTCACATGAATTCTGTGAGAAATACAATAATCTGTAAGAAACAATGTAACTGATAAACTACACCAAGAATGTGACAGCTGAATTAACCAGTTATTGTCCTCTACTGAATATACTGAGGATTCAACACCCTATATAAAACTCAAATAATATAATAAAAAGTGATCAAGATTCTGAACAAGCAGGGGGTGCATGTAAAGTTGAAGCAGAGCTCAATTTGTCATTGAATAAGGAACTGTTTCTAAAACAAGCAAATAGTATAAAAGAAGTGATCAAGATTCTGAACAAGCAGGTGGTGCAGGTAAAGATGAAGTAGAGCTCAATTTGTCATTGAATAAGGAACTGTTTCTAAAACAAGCAAATAGTATAAAAGAAGTGATCAAGATTCTGAACCAGCAGGGGGTGCATGTAAAGATGAAGCAGAGCTCAATTTGTCATTGAATAAGGAACTATTTCTAAAACAAGCAAATAGTATAAAAAGAAGTGATCAAAACTGTCCACCTCATTTATTTTCTGGGCTGGTAGAATAGCGTTAATCAAAATGATGGTGCTTCCAATGATCTAATATACATTTCGGGCGGTCTCTATACCCTTACCGTCTTCTTTTATCCCCAGATTGCAAAGAGAATTGTCCCAATTTATTCGGAGGAAAAAGCCCCCCAGTGTTCATATGTCTACTTTGATAAGACCATGGCAGTCGGGGGGGATGGGAGTTCTGGACCTTTACAAGTACTACATGGCGACTATCTTGGATCAGGTAGGCAGTTGGTGGATGTCCAACTGTGGGAAACGATGGGTGGTCATAGAACCATATGCGATGGGCTCATCTCTCATAGCGTGTTTGAGAAAGTCTTCTTCCCCTGGTGTTTCTGCGAGGGTTAAGTTGTTGGGGACACAGGCCTCAATTCAAGCGTGGTCTAAGGGCCTGTTCACATCAGCGTTGGCTTTCCGTTCCGTGGTTCCATCACCATTCCGGCAGGTTTCCGTTTTAGCGTCGGAATCAATAGCGGAGTCGACTGTGCTATTGATTCCATCGGAAAAACAGAAACCTCCCTGAATCGTGATACCAATGGTGACTGAAACGGAAGCTGTGGTTTCACTTTCCGTTGCGGGGTTCACCCGACGGAAACCTCTAACGGAACCCCGAAACAGAAAGCGAAAGGTGATGTGAACAGGCCCTTATTTGCTGCGATGCCATACAACTGATGATAGGGGGTTCTTGAATGCTCTGCCCCTTAGATATTTTTACTCAATGTTGGACAACTTTAAGAATTGACGCCTGGGAGTCTGCGGCATGACGACTATTTCATCTCATTATAGGGATTCCTCCTTTTGATCGTTTCAGGATTTGTCCTCTTGTTATGGTATTCCTAGGACAGATTTCTAGAAGTACCTCTGTATCCGACATGCGCTCTCCTCAGTGGATGTCTCCAGCCCGCTTCTTCCACGTCAGGCTATACATTTTTATGCTAATAATTTCCCTAAGGTTAAAGGTATTTCCTTATTCTATGTTTTACTTACCACTCACACTCCTGCTGCTAAACTTTCGTATATGTCCTCATGGGATATTGATCTAGGTTTGGATATCTCTCGCCCAGATTGGTTTAAAGCATTGGCATGGGTGAGAAGACCCTCCAAGAGTTCGATACAGTGGGAAATGTCTCGGAAAATTGTTTTCCGCTGGTATCTTACACCTGCACGTGTGGCTAAAATGTCGGGGTCTGTATCGGAGTTATGTTGGAGGGGATGTGGAGTAAAGGTACATACACGTATATGTGGTGGGAATGTCCAATTGTGTTCTCTCGCTGAGAAATTGTTTTCCGGCTTATATCTAAAATGTTGAAGTTTAATGTGACGGCTTCTCCAGGATTGGCCTTGTGCTTCCTGGGTCTGGACCTCCTTCCCGCTTTTGGGCACGTGGTTTCGTCTCACACCACTATGGCTGCGAGACTTATGATTGCTCGCCAATGGAAATTGGCGGATCCTCTGACTAAAGCGGAACTAGTCAATCAAATCCAGTTTTCCTATCTTATGGAAAAGTCGTTCGCCTCTAAGACTCATTCGCTAGCCAAATTTGAAAAAGCCTGGAAACCATGGACCGAATTTGCTCTAATCACAGATTGATCCTCGCTGCTCCTTCCCCCTTCTGCTTGATTTTGTTAGTGTGATATGCACTCTGGCCGGTGCCCGTACACCTATAGTGCTTTGTCTCCTGTCGTACAGATGGCTTTATGTATAACGGTGCTTTTTTCTCTTTTGTATACTGTATTTTATTATTTATGAATCCCTGTGATGTGTTGTATTGTATTGTATGTGTTATTTTATGTTATGTGTTTTGAGGAGATCCTCATGTTGAGTATTCTCCCTGATTGGTTTCGTCCTTCTCTAAAAATGTAATAAAAACTTTATTGGCCAAAAAAAAAAAGAAGTGATCAAGAATCCGAACCGGCAGGGGGTGCATGTAAAGATGAACCAGAGCTCAATTTGTCATTGAATAAGGAACTGTTTCTAAAACAAGCAAATAGTATAAAAATAAGTGATCAAGATTCCGAACAAGCAGGGGGTGCGGGTAAAGATGAAGCAGAGCTCAATATTGTAATTTAAAGAGGACCTGTTACTAAAACAGGCAGAAACCCTAATAACACCGCACCCACTGAATATCTCACTTTGTTCCATTTTGTAGGGAAAGATACGTCGATGACTTTCTTCTATCTGGCACTACTATCTGGGTTCCTTGTTATATGACATTACCATCCATAATTATTATTGCTACTTATGCTGCTGTTCAGTTTCCCATCACTAGATGGTGGGGGTCCATCTTATTCAGCTATGGGACCCTATAAAGTCTAGTTTTGCCCCTTCTATGACCCAGTTGGAGTGGGGTCTGGGTTACATCTGCCCCTCTGCAGGGTTTACGGGACTCATTCGCTCAGTGCCAGTTCCCACAAGTCTTATCTCTACTTTATATCAACACAAGTAACAATGTATCACCCAATATGACACCCGTC
>NC_134696.1:97664101-97764101 GCF_050947455.1 Rhinoderma darwinii | reverse complement strand
CTATCTATCTATCTATCTATCTATCTATCTATCTATCATCTATCTATCTATCTATCTATCTATCTATCTATCTATCTATCTATCTATCTATCTATCTATCTATCTATCATCTATCTGTCTATCTATCTATCTATCTATCTATCTATCTATCTATCTATCTATCTATCTATCTATCTATCTATCTATCTATCCATCCATCCATCCATCCATCCATCCATCTATCTATCTATCTATCCATCTATCCATCTATCATATCTGTGCCAAAAGACAAACTCAAACACAAAACAAAACAAACACAATTCAACACGTGTCTTTTCACTTTCCATATGATAAGGTGGTTGCAAGATCATTCATTGTCTTTTCTTAATAATTCCAGTAAAATAAATCAAGTTGTAGCTGCGATACCTTGTGGGTGACACAATGATGCCAGTCACTTACCTTGTATTCAACACTGGGGATCAGGAGGGAGAAGTAGAAGGAGATGCCCCTTGTGCAGCCTGAAGATGCCAAGTCTTAGCAGCGTTGTGCGACATAGACAGCTGGGGAAAACTCGCAGCTCATCTCCACTGTGTGATCCAGTCCCTATGCCCGTCCCCTGTAACCCCTTCCTGCCTGTAAAATGATGTCAATGACTTTGATCAGTAAAAACATAAGAAAATGTGGGCTGAACATGGACGACAAGAATTCAACTGCGCTTCTGCCAGCGTGGAACTAGAATAATAATAATGGGATAATGATGGAGCAGAGCTGAGTTTGTCATTGAATTCTTTCTTAGGTGAACTGTGATAATCTACATTCGTATGGAAAAGCACGGTTTCTTGATATTGCCATGAGTTGTGCCATACGACAAACTCAGCTCTGCTACATCTATGTGAATTTTAATTTTTTCTTTTACATATCACTTTTGCATGAGAGCTCAGGTATCTGCATCAGGAAATATGGAGGAGGATAACTGTAGCTTTCAATAGATTTGGTCACCCCCCCCCCCCCCAATATCCATAGTTTAGCCATTTTTTTAATTCAGTTTTAAGATATTTTTTTTGACTTTACATTTTCTTTAATGTTTCCTAATACTGAGACTGCCCTGTAACAGGCGCAAGCTCTGATCTGACGCTCCTGTCCTGCAGGTCTGGAAGATAATATTCTGTGCTTAAACATCTTGGACTTGTCCAGATCAGGGTGTGGGGTAGGATCAGAGGGGTGAAAAGTATATCATGAAGGTGATATAATTGCATTTTATTTTTACTTGTATTTGAAAAAAATAAAAATGAAATAATATTGATTTAAAAAAAACAAAAAAAAAACTTGTTGGACTTTGGCAAGTAACAAGCCACGCCTCTGCCATAGGCCACACCCTAAAAAATATGCCAGTTTTTACTTAGATAGATATGAGATGATAGAGAGAATTTTGCTGCTCTTTGTGGTCGGTGGTCGGGATTGAACACCCATTCTCATTGTTCGGCACACATGTGACTTGTGACTTGCTGTTTCACATCATACAGTTGGGTGGCGCCTTCTGCGAATGAAGGAGACGTAGTACGCTTGGTAAGGGGACTGAACGACTCAATGCAGGTTGACGTGATGATTGGGTCTTTACTGCAGCTCTACAGAGGTTGGGTAAATATAGAGGATTCTGCTTATGTACATATCTATTTACGGAAGGAAGAGGTGCGTCTTGGCTTCTTTTAAAATATCCGGAATAGCAGCGTTGTCTCTCCTGCGCAAGCGCGTGTAGTTATGAGGCGCGTGTAGTTATGAGGCGCGTGCGCGTAGTTATGAGACGCATGCGCGTGTAGTTATGAGGCGCATGCGCGCGTAGTTATGAGGCGCATGCGCGTGTAGTTATGAGACGCATGTGCGTGTAGTTATGAGGCGCATGCGCGCGTAGTTATGAGGCGCATGCGCGTGTAGTTATGAGGCGCATGCAGTTATGAGGCGCATGCGCGTGTAGTTATGAGGCGCATGCACGCGTAGTTATGAGGCGCATGCGCGTGTAGTTATGAGGCGCATGCGCGTGTAGTTATGAGGCGCATGCGCGTGTAGTTATGAGGTGCATGCACTAGCAGGAACGGACATTGTCTGTTTGTTGATACTTCACCCTGGGGACTGGTGACTGAAGTGAAACCA
Source organism: Rhinoderma darwinii (assembly GCF_050947455.1). Classification (NCBI taxonomy): domain Eukaryota; kingdom Metazoa; phylum Chordata; class Amphibia; order Anura; family Rhinodermatidae; genus Rhinoderma; species Rhinoderma darwinii. The sequence goes on along the minus strand of NC_134696.1, from coordinate 97,761,974 downwards.
TCTGTGTGGACATTTAAATCGTTAGAAAGAGGGGGCGACCCCCTCTAACAGCTCATTGCGCCCCCCCGCAACGCAATCACGGGGGGGCGATGGTTGCTATGGCTGCCTGCGGGCCTAATGAAGGCCCCCAGATCCACCATCTTTGTACATGTATTAAGCGCTGCCTCCGGCCTGTCAGGATCACGATATACTGCGATACATTAGCATTGCAGTATATAGTGCAAGCGATCTAATGATCGCTGGTTGAAGTCCCCTGGGGGGGGACTAATAAAAAAAAGTAAAAATGAGTTAAATAAAAAAAAATTTTATGCAGAAAAATGTTTTCAAAAATTAAAAGTTACAAAAAAAACTTTTCCCATTTTCCCCCTAGAGCATAGTAAAAAAATAAATAAATAAACATAATTGGTATCGCCGCGTCCGTAAAAGTCTGAACTATTACAATATATCCTTATTTAACCCGCACGGTGAACGCCGTAAAAAAAAAATTATAAACGCCAGAATCGCTATTTTTTGGTCACCTCATCTCCCACAAGAAGACTTAGGTTTTCACTTGTAAAAGTAGTAAAATATAGAAAAAACGATATATATTTGGTATCGCCGTAATCGTATTGATCCACAGAATAAAGTCAACATGTTGTTCTAATTGCACAGTGAATTCCGTAAAAACGGCGCACAAAAAACCATGGAGGAATCGCTGTTTTTTTTCATTTTCCACCCCACAATAATTTTTTCCCGTTTCCTAGTACATTATATGGCAAAATAAATGGTGCTACGAAAAACTACAATTGGTCACGCAAAAATCAAGCCCTCTAAGGCTATATCGACGGAAAAATAAAGAAGTTATGGCTTTTGGAAGGTCGAGAGGAAAAAAACGAAAATTAAAATCTGAAAAAGGGCTGCGGCGGGAAGGGGTTAACTCTGAACATGTGTTTGTAATTGATCAATTATACATGAAATAAGGGTTTTTAGGCCTTTTTTAACATGGTTTTATGAATATTGACTCATGCACTTTTAAAACATTTTTTGGACACTGAAGGTCACGTTTTTATGTAACATGTTGTGATAAACTGTATATTTATACTATGTTTATTTTTATTACTATAATTATGTCATCATATGTTTCACACTATATAAATAACATGACACACACTGTTTTTTATGTTTGAGAAAGGGCCATTCTGGAGCTGAAACGCACTGATTTTAAAGAGGCTCTGTCACCAGATTTTGCAGCCCCTATCTGATATTGCAGCAGATCGGCGCTGCAATGTAGATTACAGTAACGTTTTTATTTTTAAAAAAACGAGCATTTTTGGCCAAGTTATGACCATTTTTGTATTTATGCAAATGAGGCTTGCAAAAGTCCAACTGGGCGTGTTTAAAAGTAAAAGTCCAACTGGGCGTGTATTATGTGCGTACATCGGGGCGTTTTTACTACTTTTACTAGCTGGGCTTTCTGATGAGAAGTATCATCCACTTCTCTTCACAACGCCCAGCTTCTGACAGTGCAGATCTGTGACGTCACTCACAGGTCCTGCATCGTGTCGGCACCAGAGGCTACAGTTGATTCTGCAGCAGCATCAGCATTTGCAGGTAAGAAGCTACATCGACTTACCTGCAAACGCCGATGCTGCTGCAGAATCATCTGTAGCCTCTGGTGCCGATGTGGCCGACACGATGCAGGACCTGGGGCAGGAAGTGAGTGACGTCACAGCGTGATCTCTCGAGAACACGGCTGTGTCTGCACTGCCAGAAGCTGGGCGTTCTGAAGAGAAGTGGATGATACTTCTCATCAGAGCGCCCAGCTAGTAAAAGAAGTAAAAACGCCCCGATGTACGCACATAATACACGCCCACTTGGACTTTTACTTTTAAACACGCCCACTTGGACTTTTGCAAGCCTCATTTGCATAAATACAAAAATGGCCATAACTTGGCCAAAAATGCTCGTTTTTTAAAAATAAAAACGTTACTGTAATCTACATTGCAGCGCCGATCTGCTGCAATAGCAGATAGGGGTTGCAAAATCTGGTGACAGAGCCTCTTTAAGTTATGAGGAAAGATTAAAAGAACTAAACCTATTTAGCCTTGAAAAAAGACGACTAAGGGGGGACATGATTAACTTATATAAATATATGAATGGTCCATACAAAAAATATGGTGAAATCCTGTTCCATGTAAAACCCCCTCAAAAAATAAGGGGGCACTCTCTCCGTCTGGAAAAAAAGGTTCAACCTGCAGAGGCGACAAGTCTTCTTTAGGGCAGATTCAGACGAACGTTGCGTTTTTGCGCGCGCAAACAACGATGCGTTTTTCACGCGCAAAAACCATTTGACAGCTGCGTGTGTCATCCGTGTATGATGCGCGGCTGTGTGATTTTCGCGCAGCCGCCATCATAGAGATGAGGCTAGTCGACGCCCGTCACTGTCCAAGGTGCTGAAAGAGCTAACTGATCGGCAGTAACTCTTTCAGCACCCTCGACAGTGAATGCCGAACACAACATCGAGAAACCTGTTAAAAAAAAGACAAAGTTCGTACTTACCGAGAACTTCCCGGCCGTTGCCTTGGTGACGCGTCCTTGGTGACGCGTCCTTGGTGACGCACCTCTCTTGACATCGGGCCCCACCTCCCTGGATGACGCCGCAATCCATGTGACCGCTGCAGCCTGTGCTTGGCCTGTGATTGGCTGGAGCTGTCACTTGGACTGAATTGTCATCCCGGGAGGTCAGACTGGAGGAAGAAGCCGGGAGTTATCGGTAAGTCAGAACTTCATTTTTTTTTTACAGGTTCATGTTTATTGGGATCGGTAGTCACTGTCCATGGTGCTGAAACAGTTTAACTCTTTCAGCACCCTGGACAGTGACTATCTCCTGACGTCGCATACAGGAAATTTTTTTGCCGGGTTCGGCCAAAACGAGTTCGGCCGAACCCGGTGAAGTTCGGTTCGATTGTCCGGGTTCGCTCATCTCAAAGACACTCCATTTGGATGTTTGGAAACAGAAAAGCACGTGGTGCTTTTCTGTTTACATTCATCCTTTTGACAGCTGGGGCGCTGTTTCAGTCAGTTCGCACGGAAGTGCTTCCGTGCGACCTGCGTGGTTTTCACGCACCCATTGACTTCAATGGGTGCGTGATGCGCGAAATACGTGGAGATATTGAACCTGTCGCGTTTTGTACGCAGCGAACAAACGCTGCGCACAAATCACGCACTGTTTGAACTGCCCCATTGACTTCTATAGGGCTGTGCGTGGCGCGTGAAAAATACGCGGCCCGCACGCACGAAAATCACGCTCGTGTGAATCCCCCCTTACTGTGAGAATCTATGTAATAGTCACCGCAGGAGCCGTCACAGCAGGGACAGGAGATGCTACAAAAAAGGGTTAGATAATTTCCTAGAACAAAAAAATATCAGCTCCTATGTGTAGAGGTTTTTTCCTTCCCTTTTCCCATCCCTTGGTTGAACTTGATGGACATGTGTCTTTTTTCAGCCGTACTAACTATGTAACTATGTAACTATGTAACTATAATGGTTGAATAAAATGCTATTTTTCACTTGAAACCTCTTGCTGTGGGGTGCTGTATTCCATAGATAGATTAGATAGATAGATAGATAGATAGATAGATAGATAGATAGATAGATAGATAGATAGATAGATAGATAGATAGATAGATAGATAGATAGATAGATAGATATGAGATAGATAGATAGATAGATAGATAGATAGATAGATAGATAGATAGATAGATAGATAGATAGATAGATAGATAGATAGATAGATAGATAGATAGATAGATAGGAGATAGATAGATAGATAGATAGATAGATAGATAGATAGATATGAGATAAATAGATAGATAGATAGATAGATAGATAGATAGATAGATAGATAGATAGATAGATGTCACGGACACAGGGTATGTGGACCCACTAGGCCGCTCCGCCGTAGCGGGGAGGCAGCTGACCAGGTTACAGTCTATGCGAAAGTCAATGGCAGACAGTGACGCTTGGGTACCTGAAATAGTCCGGACTGTGGCTTCAGCATGGATGGAGGCTGGTGCGGCAGGTGGCGCCAGACGTGGCGGGCAGTATCCGATGAAGCAGAAGACACTGGACGTGGCAGAAGACACTGGACATGGCAGAAGACACAACTCCAACGCTGGTAGGCACAGGAACTGGAACAATACGGAATACAGAAACGGGTAACAGCTGGAACAGGGAAACACTAAGGGACCATTTGCGACACAGACTGGGATAGACTTACAACGCTCAGGCAAGGATCAGAAGGCCTGGGGCCTTCTTATAGACCAGGAAATCAGGGCAGTTGATGATGATGACACAGCCGAACGGAGCGGAAGTGAGCGCTGGCGTCTCCTAGGAGGGAGACGGGGACCAGCGCTCACGGATCCATGGCTGCGGGCGTCGGGAGATGAGTGAACCCGACGGCCCGCGGCCATGGACGCTACAATAGATAGATAGATAGATAGATAGATAGATAGATAGATAGATAGATAGATAGATAGATAGATAGATAGATAGATAGATAGATAGATAGATAGATAAATATGAGATAGATAGATAATAGATAGATAGATAGATAGATAGATAGATAGATAGATAGATAGATAGATAGATAGATAGATAGATAGATAGATAGATAGATATGAGATAGATAGATAGATAGATAGATAGATAGATAGATAGATAGATAGATAGATAGATAGATAGATAGATAGATAGATAGATAGATAGATAGATAGATAGATAGATATGAGATAGATAGATAGATAGATAGATAGATAGATAGATAGATAGATAGATAGATAGATAGATAGATAGATATGAGATAGATAGATAGATAGATAGATAGATAGATAGATAGATAGATAGATAGATAGATAGATAGATAGATAGATAGATAGATAGATAGATAGATAGATAGATAGATAGATATGAGCTAGATAGATAGATAGATAGATAGATAGATAGATAGATAGATAGATAGATAGATAGATGGATGGATGGATGGATGGATAGATAGATAGATAGATAGATAGATAGATAGATAGATAGATAGATAGATAGATAGATAGATAGATAGTTTTTACATTCCATACAACAAGTTTAAAGAAGTCTCTACCTGGAATTAGTTTAAACATATCACGTCCTGGTCATTTCCCAGTATGATCAGATTATAAATGTTACACTCTTAAAGGGGTTGTCCAGAATTAGAAAAACATGGGTGTTTTTTTTTCTCCCAAAAACAGCGTCACACTTGTCCACAGTTAGTGTATGGTATTACAGCTTAACTACAGTGACGTGAATGGGGCTGAGCTGCAATACCACACACAACCTGCAGGCAGAGGTGGCGCTGTTTTTGTAAGAATTCAGCCATGCTTTTCTTATCTTAGACAACCCCTTTAAGGGATTGCAGCTTCTTTTTTTTCTTATCTTCCTGCTAGTTGTTTCCATTTTGTTTGTCGCTGGTTACTCATCCTCACAATTGTTCTTGGGGTTTTCGTAATCTGTATACATGGTCATACTCGCTGCTTTCTCGCCACCATTCATCAACAGTAACATTATAATAGAGGCTCCAGTCCCCGACAAATTGCTCAATTGTCATTCTTTTAAATAAAAGAAATCTCCTTACCGGATGAGTCTGTAAATAATAAAATCTCAGATTTGTTTTTGAAAGATATTTGTTTCTAGATTTTTTTTTTACTTTTTTTTATTTTACTTATCAAGATTGCAAAAATGGAAAAAATGAAAAAGTTTTCAACATTTTATAGGGTAACTAAACTTTGAAAAAACTTCTGACATGTCACAGTGACATGTCAGAAGTTTTGACCGGTGGGCGTCCGAGCACTTAGATCCCCACCGATCGCTGAAATGAATCGGCAGACGCAAACTGGTGAGCGCTGAGCCGCTTAGTTTCTGATCCACTTTTTTCGAAAAGCCGAGCCGTTGGCGTAAGGACTCGTAGACTTTATATTGAGTCCGTACATCAGTTGCTCGGCTTGCCGAGAAAAAACGATCATAAACCAAGTCACCCGAGCGCTTCTTCCGCTTCATTTAAGCGATCGGTGGGGGTCTCAGTGCTCGGACCCAAACCAAAGAAAATTTCTGACGTGTCACTATGACATGTCAGAAGTTTTTGAAAGTTTAGTTAACCATTAAGATGACTCTAAAGGCCAATCAGATTTTAGTCCTTACCACGAGTTTCAATTCTACTAAAAATCAGCCAATATTTACAGGAACACTCTAGGTAAAGCTGATAAATTGTGTTATATTTGGCGCCGGACCTGAGGGGGAGGAGCATGACACACGTATACTCCTTCTTTTGTCTCCTTTGAATGCCTGCGTCATGCACCGCTCCCCACCAGGTCTTGTAATAGGCATAATACAATATATTCGTTCTGCCCGGAGTGTTCCTTTAATGGCCATCTTTGAACGCCATTTATCTCGATAAATCACAAACATTTTTATAGAATGTTTTTTTTAGCAGCTAAAACTTTGTTTTTCTGACACAGAGCGCCAAACCTTCTGGATATAGATTGATTTAATGGAAGACTTTAACAGTGTTGAAGATCTTCTGGCTTACATCATGGTAAAAAATATTTTTTAATTCCACTGTGCACCGTATGCAAATTAGGTTTTCGTGTCCGCCAGCACCGTAACAGGAAGTTCTGGCATCTACAGCTCCATCCACTCCCCTCCCCTCTGAAGTTGATTAACAGCTCTGCCCGTATTACAATGAAGAGAAGCAGAGTTGTCAGTCAACTGCAGATTGGTAAGGAGTGGGTGGAGCTTAGCAGAGCTAATTTGCATAAGAAATAAAAGTTATATATTATTAGATTATTATTATTTCTATATTATGACCGCAACCCCCAGACAACCATACCCTGTGTGAATCTAATGTTAAATAAATTAGAATCACAAGTGTAAAGGATCTGCCAGACACAGCTTCTGTGTCGATGCCCGTGGTTAATCAGTCTGCATCTGCTCCTTGGTCTGATAGAGTGACTCGAGCTGCTACCACTCAGGCTGGTAGGCTGAGGAGTGGGAGAACCTATCAAATCCTGGCCAGACGGTTCTAGCTCCCGCCCTCGGTCTATTTATACCTTCATTTGCTTCTTGTCTTTGCCTGTGATTCTGTCTTGTTTCCTGGCTCTGCTGTTCCTGCTTGTACTATTGACCTCTGCTTCATATTGACCCTGGCTTTACTGACTACGCTCCTGCACTGCGTTTGGTACCTCGTACACTCCTGGTTTGACTCAGCTTGTTCACTACTCTTGTTGCTCACGGTGTTGCCGTGGGCAACTGCCCCATTTCCCTTAGCTTCTGTGTACTCTTGTCTGTTTGTCTGTCTTGCACATATTGAGCGTAGGGTCCGTCGCCCAGTTGTACGCCGTCGCCTAGGACGGGCCGTGCAAGTAGGCAGGGACAGAGTGGTGGGTAGATTAGGGCTCATCTGTCTGTCTCCCCACCCCGTCATTACAGCAAAGGATCCAGGTGTAGTGGCGCTGATAAGGACATGAAAATGCAACCATAATCCGGCCTGTGTTAATTATTTTTAGTGAATTTTTATATTTATATTTTTCCCAAAACAAAAATTAGCTAAAAATAGGGAGGGGTGTTGAGTGTGGTCACTAGTAGAGAGAGTGTTCCTCCCACATTTACAGCAGCTGTCAGTCAGGATGCTTTGCCTGATTCACCTCCCTGTAATTATGTGAAGTGCTCCCTCTGGTGGCCAACATGGAAAAACATGTCAAATTATTTTTACATTTTTAATACTTCACACCCTGTGGAAGAAAAAAAAAATACACCAAAAAAATTGAATAAAAACGTAACTAACTAAATTATGTTTCTTTTTATTTGCAACACATTCCCTTTAAGAGGTTGCTGGCTCCTATAGTGCATGTGGTCAGTTCATAATACATTGTAAAAGTGTCTTCATTTGTGGCACAGAAAGCTTTTGATTATTATATTATTATGTGATTGATTATTATATTATTTTGTGAATATGATATGAGAGGAGAAGGCAGGAAGTGTTTGTGTATTTAGGTGGGTGACCGGGTGACCGGAGACAGCTCTCTATATCCTCTATAATGGTTGTAACTTCCTGTCCTAGGTTACAGGAGCAGCTCTGAAGGCCAATTTCTGCTGGAGTAAGTAAAATACTGGGCAGGGTACAGGGAGGGAAACATTCATCATCCTCATCACAAGTAGATGTTATTTATCTTGGTGGAAGCAATAAGTGTCCTTGGCAATGATTGTGGTTCAGCCTGTTCTGTTTATTTTATTTTCCTTTTTTTTTTACCTAAATAGCTGGACATTTCTTATTATTAGTCTTGGGCGCGTTGTACGGACGGTGTCACATGTGGCTTCTACATCTGTCTATTATGTGACGCGTTTCATACAACCTGTCCAAGACTAATAATAATGATGCCAAGTCACATCATAATTCAGTGCCAGTCCAAATGATGATAAGTGGCAGCCGGCAGATTATATTATATAAAGATAGAGAACTAGAAGCTCAAATCAGTCCTTAGTTTATGTCATTTAGTCTTATTATAGGAAAGAACAAGAAAGAAGAACAAATGTTGTGTGGCAGATATTAAGAAGCTTTACCACCCCCCCCCCCCCCCCCCTTCCTGACCAGGCTCATTCCCAAGTTTTATCCATGTGCCAATTTAACCCCTTCCCGTCGTGAACAACGTTCAGACTTTAATTTTCGTTTTTTCCTCCCCACCTTCCAAAAGCCATAACTTTTTTTATTTTTCCGTCGATATAGTCCTATGAGGGCGTGATTTTTGCGGGACGAGTTGTCGTTTTTCATAGCGCCATTTATTGTGCCATACAATGTACTAGGAAACGGGGAAAAAATTATTTGTGGGGTAGAAAATGAAAAAAAACTGCGAGTCCTCTATTGTTTTTTTGCGCATCGTTTTTACGGAATTCACTGTGCAAACGACATGTTAACTTTATTCTGCGGGTCAATACGATTACGGCGATACCAAATATATGTAGTTTTTTCTGTATTTTACTACTTTTACAAGTGAAAAACGAAGTGTAAAAAATGTAATTTATTTTGTGTCACCAAATTCCGAGAGCCGTAACTTTCTTATTTTTCCGTCAATTAAGTGATATGAGGGCTTATTTTTTTCCCATTGAAATCAATGGGCAGATGTTTGGAGGCGTTCTGCTTCCTATTTTTCGGCCGTGTGAACATACCCTTAGGGAGCAGTTTTCCAAAGCTGACACCATACGACCATTACAGATGTTGTGATGTTTCTAGTTCACAAGAATTGATGGCCGATCCTCAGGCGTATATGTGTGAACATTAGCCAATGACTTTTCTCGCCTGACGCCATGCACAGCTCAGACATTACACAATATTTGGCACATGGCGGCGTGTATATTTATTATATAACTCTGCATCTTGTATTTAATTATAACCTATTCGGCAATGATAAATAATTTCATGATTTGCCCCCCTCCCCTCCCCCGGGTCTACTATGGTGTCATTATGTACAGTTTGCGTTGATTGATTATACTCAGACCTGATTTGGGCTTTATGTTGTTCATTAGACGGTAATCGGGAAGTTACTTCATTCTCTTATTATTATGCCGCAGATAACCTGCAGATACACGCGTCCGATTAGTTTTAATGATCTCACATCTGATCTGTATATTTGCATATATTAACTAGACATTAATATAAGCACTGCACGCCTATGTGGCTATCGATGTGGTAATGGGATAAGTGGAAGCAGCAAAAGAGAAGAAATGTAACATTAACAATGTAAAGGATGTTTCACCTGCAAATGTAGCAAGGCAGTGTTTGTCATCTGGCACCGTTCAACATGTTCAAACGGAAAATAACTCTGCTACATCTCTCTCTAAAATCGAATAGGGGTTGTAAACAAAATATTTTGATATTACAATACAGCCGGATGCGTGCCGTTATCTTCAAAGAATAAATTAACTTTTTAAACAGTGTTAATAACTTTATTTAGTAGATTATTTAGTCGACACCCCAATATAATTTCTTACCCCAAAACCATTAGCAATAGAGATTAGTGAATCTGTGAAAATTAATTGACGGGTGACTTTCACCGGGTGACGAAACACTTGCCGAATGAATTTTCCCACATCTCTATTTAGCAGACTCGGAAAGACAAGGTTGTCTATGTATTTGATATCCTAAATGTAGTTCAGCTTCAGATTGGTGCTTGAGATTGTGCTGAGACTTCCTGCTGTGAAAGGGAGATAGAAAGAGCTTCATTTACAAACTGGACTCTGAGCAGGGCTGGATCATAGGGACAGCAAAAGGGGCATTGGCCCAGGGGCCTCCACTACTTGGGGCCTTTGCCTTTGGATGGCTGAAGCTTCACATTCTGTGTCCATAGCTATGATGCTGATTTGCCTGAACTGGTAACTTGAAGAAATCCAGCGGCTGAGAACACATGTTTTTTTCCATACACTTCACAGTGGCGGGATGTGGCTAGCCCCTGTGGTGAAAGGATGTGGATGAGACCATCATAGACAGGCAGCTGTGAATTGAGAGATATTTATTAGGTACATTTATTGAATTTTATGTTTTCATGATTTTGAATTCCTAGGATACTTCGTCAAGTTAGCCACTTTTTTTTATGCGGAATGATTTAATTCTTCATCACAAAGTCACCACTAGGTGGAGCTCCCTGCATTCAGATTTATACAGCTACCATAGAGTTTTATTCACATGAACGTATTTCTCGTGAGCGAGCATTTTAACACACTCACTCATGCAATTGAATGGTGTTATTCACACATCCGTTTTTTTTATACAGGGCGTGTGCCATTGCGAGAAACTCACCATGTCCTTTTCTGGTCGATTTTGTGAACTAGACCCTTTCATAAAAGTCCATGGGTGTGTAAAAAAAAAATAATGAACAGCACATGGATGACATCTGTGTTCTATTCGTTTTTCAGGGACCATTTGCTAAAGAAATGCAGAAAAAAAATGAAAAATAAAAAACGGATGAGAAAAAGAATGAAACACGAAAACAACACTGACGCAACACAAACATTTGTATGCAGGAAAATTGCCTAAATTTTCGGACGCAAATTGAACACGCTTGTGTGAATAAGGCCTTAAACTTAATAATCATTCTGTCTTCAGTAAGCTCTAAAGCTCCCCCTTGTGGTGACTTCAGTCAGTCTGAATTTTAGCAATTGACATTTATCCATAGCTACAAAAAACTTCCAATATGAGACAGCGGCATATCAGACTTTTTTTTATTGGTCGGGGCCCCTCCATTCCAAAGAGTGAAGAAGATGGAGAAGTTTTAAACCAGTATTTTCTATACATTGTACAGAAAAACATATAAATACATTTGCATTCATCCAACTTCTAACTTTGTCTCATCAGCTTCTCTTTTATTATATTTATTGTTCCCAGAAGTTTCCTCAGAGATTAAGGAAATACTTTCGCTTGATAACTCATTACATTTGTTAAGTAATTGAGTTTTTAAAGGGACAGCACACAGTAAATTTGGTTTTTAAGTCATGGAATAGTAACATTTACGATTTGCTGTAAAGAGGAAGATATTGGGCAGTAGCTGGACGGAAACTTTTAGAGTCAATGGGTTCTATCAGATGTCGTTGGTATCTGTCGCTTCCGCTTTTTTTCTTTAATTTTTCTGGTCCTATAATAGAACAGTAAAACATAAAAACAAACTCAAATGTGAATCTAGCCTACCCGGCAAATTTGGGTTTTGTCCTCTCCTCAACTAATATCTGTAAATGTTCTCTCTCCATGCTTGCTGAGTGGGCGGGTTCTTCCTGCTGTGATGTCAGAGCTGTGCTGTGTGCACTGAGCCAATCAGAGGTTTACATTTGCTGCTCCTCCTCCCCTCTCACAGCATGCAGTATCACACGACACTAAGGGAAAGATATTGCAGCTGCATCCCCCTCCTCCACCTTCCCCCTGTCCTCTACTTACAGCACTGCTGTAGATGGAGCTTTTTAGGGGACTGAGAAGGTTTCTGAACATCTCCTAGTGCTTTGCAGCTAGAGAAATGGGAACTACAGACGGCTGGAAGGAGCCTGTAGTTCTTTCCGTAATAACACATATTATAAGGTGTTATATATTCATAATATGTTTTTTTTTTTGTAAGGCTCGTTCGTGGTTCGACGGCGTTGAACATTTTAGTAGCAGAGATCTGGCTTCAGTCTAGATGGTGGAGCCCAAATTCAGAAGAGACAGGTAATTGGATCCCGGATTAGGGGGATGTGGTTAGCACTCCCAGAGCACAGAGTTTCCAATGTCAGGTGTTCATGCACGGCTTGTGCCTGCTCCGTACCCCCTTCACTTCTTAATCCCTGGAATTAGGACACAGATCAGGTAGATGGATTATTATTACCAATAGAGCGGGTAATACAATCACCTGTAAGATCTAATATGTGAGCGGGGGACAGGTGCTGGAGCCTGACCTCCCCCTCCCTCCCTCCCATACTGTGTTCCTTCAGGTACAGTACATTGTGCTCGGGGATATTTTTCCAGTACACAGCTCACAGGCCTCTCCTTGTTTGCTGAACATAAAGAGATGTTTCTTCTCCTTTTCTGTTTGCTTATGTTGTAAGATGATTACCGTAGTTCTGAAAATGACGGAATATTTAATTAAATTCAGCAAAAGACATGTCAAGAAATGTAAATTCTGGTGCATGTCATCACAAAAACATTTCTGCGGAAATAATATGAGATTAAAGTGACCCTCCTGCACTTTGGGGCAGGTTCAGATGTAGCAGAGCTGAGTTTGTCATATGATGTAACTCATGTTGTGATCACTGCTCATTATTTGTGCTTTACTGAAGGTAAACCTATTGTGTTATCTTATGGCAGATCTCAAGGATTCTTCCTCATTGGGGCTCATTCCCCTCAGTCAATGTGCAGCTATATGCTGATAAATTGTCTTTCCCTTACTGCTGGTTTAGATGTAGTTTATAAATGTTCTGGCCTTACAGTAGTGAAAATCAGTTACCCCATGAACTGATTTCTGATGAGCTTGTGTTTCTAAACATCAGCCAATCTGAACAAGCAGAGCTGCAGTGAAAAGAATGGTGGAGGAACAGAGCAGCAGCCTCTAATGAGACATGAGGTGGATTTTACCTCCAATATACAATGCAGCTAAACTGGAGTCATTTATTATAGCCCTCATAGCACATAGCTAAAAACATTGAAAGCAGTATATAGCAGGTAGCCATGGCTCAGAGACTCTAATGCAAATGTCAACTTAGTCTTAGATGTAGTGCAGCCTCACCATGTTTGTTATTATAGCCTGGTGTGATATAAATACTTTGTTCTCCCTTATCCAATCCCTCTTCCCCACCTCATACTGTTTTACTGAAACACTGTGATAAACTGCAGCTGCATGTCCCTCCTTCCTTTTCTCTCAGTCTAGTATTTACAGTTTTACACTAGATGGATTTTGTAGTGACTGAGGAGGATGCTGAACATTTGCAGAGAGGAGTGAGATCTACAGGCAGATGGAAGGGGATACAGATATTACTTTCCCTTCAAAGGATATATTGTATACATTTGTATATACTCACTCTAATTTATGCAAAAGAAAAAATATATATAGTGAAAAGGACACGATAAAGTTGAGTTTCTCTTTAAGGTAGATTTACATTACAAGTAACAATGTGACATTCAATGTAATTAAAACAACAACTCATATGAGCCTCCCCAACGCTTCATATGATTCATGGAGAAGACTCTTTTTAAACCTGAGAAGTAGATACAGCTGGAATTGTTCTCAGTAACATGAAATCTCTGAATACCCCACTGACTATAATTGTGTCAGTAAATCATATAAGGATTAAGAAATGATAAGCAGTTATTTCAGTTAAGCGTCCCCTCAGCAAGAAGGAAAACAATTGAGTTCTTAAAATTTTCTCTCAGTGACAAAGGAGGTTCATTCATAAACCATCTCATCGGATGAGGAAAGACTGTGAGAAGGTGCCACTATTGCTGTGATATAGATGGTGCTATGATGTAGATGGTACTGTGATATAGATGGTGTTATGATGTAGATGATGCTATGATCTAGATGGAGCTATAATGTAGTGGAGATGTGATGTAGATGGAGATCTTATGTAGATGGTGCTATGATGTAGATGGTGCTATGATGTAGATGGTGCTATGATGTAGATGGTGCTTTGATGTAGATGGTGCTGTGATGTAGATGGTGCTGTGATGTAGATGGAGAAGTTATGTACATGCGGCTATGATGTAGGTGGTGCTATGATGTAGATGGTTCTGTGATGTAGATGGAGAAGTTATGTACACGGTGCTATGATGTAGATTGTGCTATGATGTAGATGGTGTTATGATGTAGATGGTGCTATGATGTAGATGGTGCTATGATGTAGATGGGTGCTATGATGTAGATGGTGCTATGATGTAGATGGTGTTATGATGTAGATGGTGCTATGATGTAGATGGGTGCTATGATGTAGATGGGGTTATGATGTAGATGGTGCTATGATGTAGATGGTGTTATGATGTAGATGGTGCTATGATGTAGATGGTGTTATGATGTAGATGGTGCTATGATGTAGATGGTGCTATGATGTAGATGGTGTTATGATGTAGATGGTGTTATGATGTAGATGGTGCTATGATGTAGATGGTGTTATGATGTAGATGGTGCTATGATGTAGATGGTGCTATGATGTAGATGGTGCTATGATATAGATGGTGCTATGATATAGATGGGTGCTATGATGTAGATGGTGCTATGATGTAGATGGTGCTATGATGTAGATGGTGTTATGATGTAGATGGTGCTATGATGTAGATGGTGCTATGATGTAGATGGGTGCTATGATGTAGATGGTGCTATGATGTAGATGGTGTTATGATGTAGATGGTGCTATGATGTAGATGGGTGCTATGATGTAGATGGGGTTATGATGTAGATGGTGCTATGATGTAGATGGTGTTATGATGTAGATGGTGCTATGATGTAGATGGTGTTATGATGTAGATGGTGCTATGATGTAGATGGTGCTATGATGTAGATGGTGTTATGATGTAGATGGTGTTATGATGTAGATGGTGCTATGATGTAGATGGTGTTATGATGTAGATGGTGCTATGATGTAGATGGTGCTATGATGTAGATGGTGCTATGATATAGATGGTGCTATGATATAGATGGGTGCTATGATGTAGATGGTGCTATGATGTAGATGGTGCTATGATGTAGATGGTGCTATGATGTAGATGGTGTTATGATGTAGATGGTGCTATGATGTAGATGGTGCTATGATGTAGATGGTGCTATGATATAGATGGTGCTATGATATAGATGGGTGCTATGATGTAGATGGTGCTATGATGTAGATGGTGCTATGATGTAGATGGTGCTATGATGTAGATGGTGTTATGATGTAGATGGTGCTATGATGTAGATGGTGTTATGATGTAGATGGTGCTATGATGTAGATGGGTGCTTTGATGTAGATGGGGTTATGATGTAGATGGTGCTATGATGTAGTTAATGCTATGATGTAGTCAGTGCTAGGATGTAGATGTGGAGCTGATGTAGATGGTGCTATGATGTACATGGTGCTGTGATGTTGATGGTGTGTTAACAGTTCAAATAAGAGGAGTGAGGGACCTGATTGCAAGAGCTGACAATTTAATGATTAATTATGTATACATTTCATGGATAAAGATAATGGGATAAAGTCAAGATCGTGTCAAGGACATGTTCATGGACATACATATACAATCACGTATGTACAGGTGCCAGCTGCTTGTGCTAGTCACTACCCCTATAACATTGCCACCATAGCAAGAGCCCTCATAACATTGCAATAGTGAGTGCCCACATAACAATATTTATGACAATGCCCACATAATAGCCTCATAAGATGGCCACCATAGTCAGAACCCCTATAACACTGTTAGCGATAGTCACCACCTCCATAACATTGTTTGCAATAGTTAGTGCCCTCAGAACAATGTTCCCATATTATTGGCATCATAGTCAGTGACTCATAACATTGTCACTATGGTCAGAACCCCATTACATTGCCACCATAGTCAGTACATCCATAACATTGCTAGTAATAGTCAGTTTGCTCATAACATTTCCAGCCATTGCTCCATAAGTCCTCCAGCTATAGTTCCCCCATAACAGTCCAAACCAATCATTTCAGTGCCAACCAATCCTATTTTTCTGACTATCTGAAGCTCAGGAGGAACAGTTGAAAACAAGAATTTACATTTATGTTTATTATGTTCATTGGTTTGTAATAAATCCGAAAGTGGAATTTTTGAAATTACTTTTATTGTGCAGTAATTTTATGGCGTATACTGCCACCCAGTGTTCATATGGAGAACTGCAGTTTTAAATTTAACTGATGACACAAAAACTGTAATCTATACATATCTAGAGGATTTATGCTACAGATGACTTTATTAATGTAGCAGAGCTCAGTTTATCATTTGGCACAACACATAATGATATCACATTGTCTTTTCTGGGATTTTCTATATCTGTAGATTCACACAAGAAATAATTACATTTTTCAAGCTCTGGATGATAATCTGACATCTGCTACATCTATATATTGGATAAAAAAAAAAGTGATAAAATTATAAAACTGACCTCCACACACCATGTGTTATTTATGATGCTGAGCTCTACCTAGGTGGCAGGGGGACCTTTGAGATCCCTCAGTCGCCATCGCTTGGGTACAACTGCAACCTCTGTACCCACTATAGCTACACCCCTGCTTAGCTCTATGTTCTGATATTGTATATGATATTGGTATAAATATATGTGAGGGTCTACATTGTTAAAGCTTCTATTTTCTGGGGAGATATCTTGACTATGATATCGCCACCTAGTGGTAAGTAACATTATTGTGAAAATATATTTGTGAAGCTATAAAGCAGTATATAACTTATCACAAAAACCTTATGGTAGCACTGATTCCTCCACTCTACATAGTGCTATGAATTCAGATGTAGCAAAGCTGAATATTTCATATGAACGATTATAACTCACTGAGCTGTGATAACTAGTCCTACTACTTTGACAAATTCATCTCTGGTACACCAGTACTTGAGTTAAATTAAAGTGTCTAAATCCATGCTATAACAATATTAATCAAAACATTAATAAAAATACATTTGTTGAGAATAAAACAGCCTTTCTGTAAAAATTCTCAAAAACGTCTCGTCCACTCCTATGTGTTTTTCTCACTTTTTCATTTTTTTTCCAGCATAACATGGGCTTGAACACTGCAATGTTCATTATCAGTCTAAAGGATATGACCAATGCATCCAAAATAGAAAAAAATAAAGCAGCTAGTCTTCATTATAATTAACCTACCGTATTGTGTATACAGCTCCTATGCAGACCTATGTGTTTCCATGTTTACAGACTACAAACAAATTCTGTGTAGTCAGATCTTTTATTACTCTCTTCCATTTGTCCCCTACTTCTTGCTAACCTATGAAATTTATGTTTGCAAGAAGTAGGGGACTGAGAGTAGAGAGTAACACATGACTGCTATATCTCTAATTCTGTGTCCAAAAAATTGGTTACCAAGATGTACATAACCTTTGAGGCCAGTTCACATGGACCTATTATGTCCGCATCTCTGAGACCCCCTCTACAGTTTTTACTGAAGCAAACATAGATCACCATAGAACCCTATAATGATCTGGCTCAGTACAAACGCAAAGGGGAGAGGTGTGTTGGGGGTTTGTCCGGGAGTTGTGGCCATACTATGGTCATAGGAAATCGGCCTTAGAATAAAGACAATTCTACTTTCTTCACAAATCATAATTCTCTATCTCAGTTTCCATCTGACAATAAGAATATTCTGTATCTGAGTCATCATTCTCCCGTAGTGAGTTCTCCAGTAGAAATGGAATGGACTTGAAAAAACTCTTTTTGAAATTCCTTCCAATAAAAACATAAACCATGGGATTTAGACAGCTGCTGAAGACACCGATGAAATAAAGAAGGTGGGACATGATGAAGCCAACGGTATCATTCAACTCAACATTCAGGATTTCCAGGAAAGACCATATTTGGAACGGGAACCAGAAACAGAGAATGGAAAATAAAATAGTGATGATGATTTTAATGGGTCGCTTTGACCTTGAGAGTCTACTGCTTCTTCTCAGCCGAAATTTGACCAGACCATTGCAAATAAGTGTTATAGAACAAGGGATCAGGGAGAGGGAGACAAAACTTATTATCATCATGGTACGATTCCTCCTCGTGTCTACATCATTGTCATCTTCATATACGGGAATGCAGTAGGAGATGTCACCCTCAAGGTCATGAATAACGTCAGAGAAAACAAGATATGGAGAACTGAGCATAAAACAAGTTGACCATGTGATTGCTGAGATGATTAATCCGACCTTGAGAGTCCTATGTTTCCTGGACCACATCGGACACATGACCAATGTACATTGGTCAACACTGATAATCATTAGGAAAAAGGTGCTGACTGAGGCATTGAGGAAGAGGATAGTGAATATAACCTTACATATCATCCGACCAAAGGGCCAATGCCCATCCATTATCAACTCTGTTACCTGGAGAGGGAAGATTATATTGAATACAATGTCAGCTATGGCCAAGTTCAGAGACCATAGAACGTTGACTGTCTTCTTCATCTTGAATCCTGCAATCCAGATGACCAGGCCGTTTCCAAAAATCCCTATGACAAAGCTTATTGTGTAAAAAATGACAGTAATGACTTGGATCACACGAAAAACTTTTGAAACCACGTCTGTATCTTCTTCAGTAGAGTAGTATGGAGAAAATGTTGTGGTGTAATTGAAGAAAGTCGTATTTTCCGGGAAGTCAAAATTAAAATGTGTCCCCTCCATATTTTACTCTGCCAAAAAAAGCATATATATGTAAAAAAACCAATACAGAAACATACAATCTTTGGCCCTTTTCACACAAGAGTAATAAAGCCACAAATTCGAGTGTATTACCCTAACTAATGGCATCATAAGGGACCTACGGTGCTGTAAGTTTGGGTCATCAGACCTAGAAAACAAATATTTTCATAGTTTGCCTTTATGTATACCTTCAATTGTACAATCCTATGATGCTTCTATTAAAACCTTCAAAGTATTCAGATTGAATGTGGCTCTAACTTTGGGGGGGTTTTCCCACACTATAATATTGCTAGACAATCAATATATGATCAGTGGGGGTCTGATGCCCGGGCACCTCCATCAATAAGCTGACTGAAGGAGCTGCGGAGTTGCCCCTTTTTGTTTTCCAGGAACAGCGCCGTACATTTGGTAGTGGCCGTGCCTGGTACTGCAGCTCACTTCAATGAATAGGACTGAGCTGCAATACCAGACACAGCCACTACCAGATGTACAACGCAGTGCCTGGTGAAGGATGTAGAGGATGCGGCGATCAGACTGGGGTGCCTGGAGTTGGACCACACCAATCTGATCATGTCCTGAGGATAGGCCATCAATATTATAGTACCAGGAAAACCCTTTTAATATTACTTTATTTGTGCTGACATTGACATTTTTTGTAGAATCGGATTTGTATAATATGTTGCAATTTGCCTACATTGGCCACTATGTAAACTTCTTTTATTCCATTCCTTCACCCAAAATTCTTCTTTCAATCTTTAATAATATAAATACATTTTCACAATTAGTAAGACTTTTCAAAAATGGTCAAAAACATTACCAGCTGCTGGTCCTGCCACTTTGATATTGATGGTAATGGTGCATTCACATGATATTTCACTGCAATAACCACAATGTGACAGGTAAATATACCCAAAAAGTTTGAAAATTCCTATTTTTTTCCCCATAATTCACTTGTGATTGACTCCTTTAAACCTAAAAGAAAAATAACCTCAAATCAAATTTCCCAACTTTTTATAGTAAAAAAAATATTGAAATAAACCTCAAACAATAAAATGTAAAAAAATATTTTAGAAATACAATAAAATGAAAAAGAAAGAAAATACAATACAAAAAATATTCTAACTATATCAATAATTGGATTTAAATATTAGAAATATGTCAAAAATGTTTTGTTCCTCACCTTATTCTCTATGTAATAATCTTCACTTCGTCCTGTTCAGTGACATGAAGGATGTAATATGTTCTGCATTTGTTTCTATCTCTCTTTATCATTGGTACAAAAATGGAGATTAGCTAACGAGTTTACAACGGAAATGATAAGGAATCACACGGTCTTTCTGATCCTTTAAGATATGTTATTTTTTACTTAGAGATAGGAATCAATGACTTCTCTAGATGTTCTGAGTTGTCATATTCAGGATTGGTTTTACTCGAACTGTGTGGTATTAAGAGGTTTTTTTGGGGGTAATAAAAAAAAAAAAAAACTGGTATTTTTTTTCTCCAGGAAACAGCGCTACACTTGTCCATGGTCATGTCTGGTATTACAAGTGAATAGGGCTGAGCTGCAATGCAAAACACACTCATGGAGAAGACAAGACAGCTCTAAATTCCATCATGTGATGCAGTCTGTGACTCCCGTTTCTAAGGATTCATGGAGTGTGTGTTAATACTTGTTAGAGCTGCTAATTGGCTGAGAGGGATCATGTGACTCCACAGAACCAGGAGGAACTATCTTCTTGACCCCCGTTTGGCACTTCGGGGGGGCTGTTACGTTGGTGTAATCACTAGTTTAACTCCATTAAAACAAGATTTAAAGAAGATGAATAAGAAAATCCCAGTGTCATGCTCCGCCTCCTCAGGCACTGCAGTAGGGATAGGACAGTGTAACCAATTTGCTTGGAGTATTCCTTTAAGACGTGTTCCTTTAAGAATGAAAACACTTTTATAAATGTTGCTCTGCCATCTATGTTCTGATTGGCTAAACGGTGTAAAAAATAATGAGTCACCTCCTTCCTCCCCCGTCATTCTGACATTGTCCTTTAATGTATAGAAGAGCTTGACTATAGTCCATAGAGCTTGACTAAACTCCAAATATTCATATTGTGCTACATGAACTGTTGTGTAGCTAACGGGGGTACAGGGGTGTGAGTCGCACCTGCTCCCTGGTGCCTTGGGGGACCCAAAAGTCCCACTGACACATAAGAAGACACCAAAATTATAAATTGCAGATGGTAGGTGGGGGCCCATGTAACAGATTTTGCATTGAAAGATTTTGCATTGGGGCCAGGAGCTCATTGTTCAAATGCAATAGTGTGAGCATTACAAAGTCAAAGTAAGAGTGATATTTCCCCTACTTAAAGGGGTATTCCAGCCAAGGCAGTAACGGCATATCGCTAGGATATGCCATCAAATGTTGACCAGTGGGGTTCCGACCACTGAAACCTCAACAATCGTTAGTAAGAAGTGGCCTTCTGAATTTTTCTTAGCAAAGCTTCTTAGCCATCCCGGTGCTGTGCCGGTACCGCAAATCAGCCCCATTCACTTAAATAGGGCTGAGATGAAGTTCTCTGCTGAGCACCTAGACGGGACCAGCACTGTGCAGAACAAATGCCAATGGGGCAGAGGCCTTCTTGTTCTTGTGATAAGTGGGGGTCCAAGTGGTCAGACGCCTACAATAATGGCATATTCTAGCAAATTGCCGTCATTAGCCTTTCCTGGAATACCCCTTTAATAGTCCAGCCGTATTAACACCCAGTAGAATATTGTACTGCCCCAGTTACGATAATAAAATAGAGGAGACAGCGGCAGCTTTACCATGAGCCGCTGATACCCCAGCAATCAGCTATTATCACTGGGGGTTTAGATGCTGAACCCTTGGTGATCAGCCGATAACCAGCAGCATGTCATCTAGAGTAGGGGTTGTCCAGATAGGACAATTCCCTTATCCCCAGACAACATACAACTCAAATGAAGTTACAAATCCATACAACTCAGAACTTGTATGGAGTTGTAGTATAGTCGTGTGCATGACGTCTATAGGGTCTAGGAACATTGTAATTTACTTGAAAGCCTGTTGTGTTATTGACCTGGGACAGCTTATCTACTTGTTGTGTCCTGGAAAAATAAGGGTTACTAATCCTTAAATGTACATTGTCTAATATCCAGACGTAACATTAGACATTTCATTGTAGAATTGACAGATCCAAGTCCATTCAACACTTCGACAATTTTTTTATTTGGAACAAAACTTTTCAATAACATAAAAGTTGGCACTTGATATGGGGCTCCTCAGTGGAACATGACCTTCGAACAAAAAATAAGACTATGAGTCTTATTGGAGAATAAAAGCGAACAACCCCTTCTATTATCACCAAGGAACCTGTGGGCGGCTGTACATTTCCTCCGTAATGGCCACTATGGGTCCAACGTATTATTTCATGGTGCCATTCTCTATAGTAGTTCTCCACTCTCGATGATAGAAGGAAGTCTCTTGGGGGAAGGGGACCACCTGTAGATTGTCTATATGACCAGTAAGGGATATGACCAGGGGTTATCATGATGGGACAACCCCTTCTATTATCACCAAGGAACCTGTGGGCGGCTGTACATTTCCAGCGTAATGGCCACTATGGGTCCAACGTATTATTTCATGGTGCCATTCTCTATAGTAGTTCTCCACTCTGGATGATAGAAGGAAGTCCCTTGGGGGAAGGGGACCACGTGTATTTTGTCTATATGACCAGTAAGGGATATGACCAGGGGTTATCATGATGGGACAACCCCTTCTATTATCACCAAGGAAGCTGTGGGCGGCTGCACATTTCCCCAGTAATGGCCACTATGGGTCCAACATATTATTTCATGGTGTCATTCTCTATAGTAGTTCTCCACTCTGGATGATAGAAGGAAGTCTCTTGGGGGAAGCCTGTAGCTTGTCTATATGACCAGTAAGGGATATGACCAGGGGTTATCATGATGGGACAACCCCTTCAAGATTTGCCTTTCTTCATAAATCATAATTTTCCATTTCAGTTTCCATCACAGTTTGATTATAGGGAAGTTCTGTATCAGAGTCATCCTTCTCCTTAAATGTGCTCTCCAGAAGAAATGGAATGGACTTGAATAAACTTTTTTTGAAATCTCGTCCAACAAAGACATAGACTATAGGATTAACACAGCTATTAAAGAAGCCAATGCAATGAACAAGGTGAAACATGATCATGTCAATGTCATCATTCATTTCAACATTCAAGATTCCTAGGAAAGGCCAGATATGGAAGGGGAACCAGAAACAGAAAAAACAAAGTACGATAGTAATAATGACCTTCAGAGGTCTATTTGATCTTGAAAGACTTCTGCTTCTTCTCAAACGAATTACAATAAGACTATAGCAAGTTACTATGATAGAAAATGGGATGAGGAACATGGAGACAAATCTGACGACTATCATAGTTTCGTACCTCATTGTGTCTGTATCTTCGTCATGGGCATAGATGGGTAAACAATATGTGGTGCTATTTTCATAGTCTTGAACGACGTCGAAGAAAGCAAGGTACGGGGAGCTAAGCATGAAGCAGGATGCCCATATTATAGCTGAGACGGTCAATGCCAACCTGGAAGACCTGTGGTTTTTTGACCACACAGGACACATGACCGATGTGCATCGGTCAATACTGATAATCATTAGAAAAGAGGTGCTGACGGACATGTTAACGAAGAGAATGGTGAATACGACCTTGCACATGGTTTGACCAAAGGGCCAATGTCCATTCATTATAGACTCCGTTATCTGGAGCGGGAAAAGAATATCAAATACAAAATCAGCTATGGCCAAGTTGAGAAACCATAAAACGTTGACGGTCTTCTTCATCTTGAATCCTGCAATCCAGATGACCAGTCCGTTCCCAATAATCCCCAGTATGAAGGTTATGCTGTAAAAAATGATGTTAAAAATTTGGATCAAGAGAAAAATCTTTGGGTTTATATCTTCTCTATCTTCTTCTTCTGTGTTGTTGTACATATCGTAATCTAGTTCGTAAGGAGACAAATCCTCATTCTCCATATTCTTACACTGTTCTGAAGCCAAATTAAAATAGACATAAGTCAACAGTATGAAATGGTTAACACTTTCCATTATTTTTATCGCTACATGATACACTGAAAAGGTTTGTATGAAACTACAAAACAGGTTCTGCTTTTTTCCCCTCTTTTTAAAAAGTGCTTCCCCTCTTACTCATGGGCTATGTATAGTAAGGCATGTTCAAATGAATGAGGCTGAGCTGCAATACCAGACACAACCATGGACACGAGTGGCACTGTTTTGAAAAAAAAAAAAGAAGCAGATTTGTTTTTAACCTCATACAAACCCTTTAAAATTGCAAATAATTGGTATTTATTTCTATTTTTGCTTCGTTTTAGGTTTTATGCAAATTTGTTGTATTGACTGTAACATATTATTGATTTTGAATAATAAGTATAAGGGTAATTTAATTTCTCTTTAAAGAAATTTTACTGCATGGTAGTAAAATGCATCAAAAAATTTGTGCAATAAAGAATGTTTTTGTGGAGGGCACTTTTGATGGTAGGATTTATGTTAGGCGTTCTCTAGTCTAGCGGATGGCTACTAGAGAAGACCGGACAGAAGTCCTTCTTCAGTCTAATACCATCAACAGTGCCCTCTATACAGCCATTCATAATTCTTCTTCATTGCCTGGCCATACGGATATCATAGGAGCCTGATCATGAAATCTGAGCGGTCCATCGGCTGGGTAGCTGCTTGCCTGGTTATGGACTACTTTAGACTCATTCAGGTACAAGTCTAATAGGTGAGAAGGTACTGACAATCTGTTACTATCCTAATCTAACACCCACCTTTATCATAGATAGTAATAACTTAGAGATAGTTTCCTTTATTACTTTTGTTCCACAATGTCAATATTTTCATGAAATTAATAATCTCTCACAATGTAATATAATCAAGTCAAAATACTATTAAAGTGGAAAGTCAATCTCAAAAACATAACATGACATATCAAAGATCATCACATATTCAATATAAGTAAAGATCGCGGTCTATAGTTATGGAGGAACATCTCAGTTGTTATCTCCGGGAGCCCTTTTAATAACTTCTGCTTTATTTCACTGAGAAGATAAGCAGATTATCCACATATCTAATAGACCAATATTTAACATAGTTGTGACTTTTTCTGGTCCTTTGAAGGGGCCAACAGTGCGGCAAAATGGCCAAGTTTACTAAAACCAACTGCCGAGAGAAGGAGCATTGATGAATTTATTCTAAGAGGGCCCCTATACTACGCATTTATACAATATGTCTGTGTAATACAGCCGGGCAGAGGTAATTCATCCAATATTAATTAAATAAATAAATACATAAATATCCGATCTAATAATCCCTTCTGCGGCCACTTTAGATTAGATCTACCTAATGAGCCTCTTGGAGTGTGTGGAGTGCCACCGGCACTTTAGAAAAATCGGCAGGAGCAGTTGGGTCATTTTCTTGGATCACCCTTAGCGTCCTCTTACACGTCCCGATGTGGGCCGTGTAAATGAGCCTTGATCAACGAGTCAACTCGTTGATCAGCGCTCATTTGCTCCGTTCACAAGGAGCTATGTATCGTGACGAGCGCTCGATATTACATCCCCGTACATTTCTATCATGTCGGCAGCACATCGTTGTTTACACAGGGAGATGTGCTGCCAACAACGATAATATTTTATGTTGCAGAAACGATACGATCATCTGATAGACGAGCTTTTGCCTGATTATTGGCCCCTGTAAAAGTGCCCTAGGTCATGAAAGAATGTCGAAATGTCAATGTCAATGATGCCATGGTGCATTCATCTACTTTACCTCGACCAGGGTGTCTAGTTACAGGGCTCAGGTAGAGGGACTTAACCTGGGGGGGAGATTGTTCCTATCCCCACCATAAGCTTGTACATTAAAATTGTAGTTTGGAGGAGAGGGAAAACAGATTATTTCCCTCCGGTGAAGCTCCCTCCCTCCGAGCTCAGATATGGCAAAACCCACATTAATATATGTCCCAATATGTCATCTGTGGGTCCATAGAACTTCAAAACCAAATAGTGACGTCAGCTATTAGACCTGTGTTGTGTATTCAGTTGCATACAATGGTAAAATTTCCTTGCAACAGTGGCCTATGTAAATTTAGAGACTACAAAACTACAACCCCCAGCATGCTGGGAGTTATATGTTTGTAAGAGCTGAACATGACATAACAATAATAACATTTTGGTAGAAATGATCTTCTCCTTACCTATGCGTTCTTGTATAATCTTCTATTTTGCCTCTCATCTCTTCGTGGTCAGTGTCAAGAAGAGTCTAATGTTTTCTGCTTTTGTTTCCATCCCCATCTGTCATTGGTACAAAAAGGAGATTTTACAACGGCTGCCCCCATATACGGAAATGATAAGCAATCACACAGCGTTTGCAATCTTTGTAGATATTTTCTCCTCTGACTTCTCTGTATTTTCTTGAGGAGAGTTGATGACAACAGCAGAATATAAGGGAAGTCACTGAAACTGAGGTATTGTGACACTCCAAATTCAGACCACAATACAAAACCAGTTTCACTGGAAATAGTCTAAAATAATTTAACCTTTACCATTATTAGGAAACTATTAAAGTATTATATGCCAATCATAAAACACCACCAGTTCAGTAGGTTATAATAACTTAGTACATAAAGCAAGTAAATATACCTATAAGAACGAGACACATGCCCTTGTGAAGGTCATCATCGAAACATAACCCACCTTATTTTCTTAGGAAACCAAGATGGTGATTGCTTAACCTTTAAGATATTCTAGGGTAAGTATTATGAAATTGCAATTTGAGCGATTCCCCAAAGGCTGCTAAAGACTGCCAGGAGAGATCTTGCACATAAAAATGCAACCTCGAGTCCGTCACAACTCTGATCGACAGTGTCTAAGGTGACCCAAAGGTGTTTGCCAGAGCTGACCGCAAGGTGGGATGGATTGCTGCTTAGGACGCAGGTAGTCTTAGCAGAGTTCAGCGTTGGCTAGGAGGTGCAATGCAGGCAAACCTCAACAGGAAACCAGACAGCCAGGGTATAAATAGAAAGCCCACATCAGAAGGCAAGTGGATATCAGGAATAGCAAGGGTCAAAACCGGCCGGGAGCAGATAATCCAAAATCATCAAACAAGTGGTTAATGAAGGACAAGCCGAGGTCAGTTTCCAAAAGTCCACAAGTCAGGAGAGCAGGAAATATAGGAAGCTTGATCAGACACCAGAATACAGGAAAATTCACAAGCACTGACAAGTGGAGGAGGCTGGGTATAAATACTATTTCTACACCTGAAGGCAGAAAGACAGACAAAAGAGATAGGCTCAAAGTAAAACAGACACACCTAGAAGCCAAAACCATAGTCATGGTAACCTTAAGGAAACAGGCATTTTCCTGACAGTAAGGGTGGACACTGGTTTATTCGGAAAAACATTAGATCCGTGCTCCTCTTCAGGAAATGAGACTATTATAACGACCCATTGGACTTAGAAATCTGAAGACTCTACAAATGTAGCAAACACCATACATGTTTCACCTGTGCTTATGGAAATCCATTACGTGTGACCGCTGAGGGAACCTTTATGACCCATTTTGGAAACACTTTAGGATGTATGGAAATATATAAGTAACGGTGTTACTGTAGGGTTAGCTATGATCAGTCTTTTTCAAGGCACAGCTCTGCATATAAGGAAAGACATTGGCAGGGTTATTTGCAGAATGGTGCGAGGGTCCCACTGGATTGTAATAAAGGTAGCCAAAAACATTGAATAAAGATCACCAGATTTTGATGGAATCGGCAGACTATAAAATGTTGATGGAGTCTCCCAACTGTCACACAATGACAAATGTCCAATCCTTTGTTCCTGGGGAGATAAGATCCTGCCAGACCCCAGGTGTCTGGCAGTGGCTTATTCCCATCTCCTTTTGGAAAAACATGAGTGCACGACAGAGCCAAGCATGGCTGTTTATAGTGGAGTTTGGAAGAATAGCTTGGAGTTTAGTCATGTTGACCTGTAGTATTAGTGAGTACCAGCCACTCGGTTAGGAGTTAATATGCTAGATCCTACAAGAGTAGAATGAATGGGTACTACCCGTTGGTCTCTAAGACTGCTGATATATAATTGGAGGGAAATTGGTGGCAAAAAATAAAGTTATGTGACCTTTGCAGTTTGGTTAGAGAAGCAGGATCTATGCAGATCACTTGATCGCCGGGTCGACTTCACTTGAAGAAAGGGTGTTCATGCCCCTTTGAGGGTATACTTTTCTATGGTACGCTAAGAAAGTGACATACAAACTACTAAAGTATAAAGAAAAACAGGCGATAAATATTTCAAAACTTGTCAATCTTTATTAAAAATGAATTACATAAGCAACTAGATAAAACGGGTAAGTAAAAAACAAAGGCAAAATTTCCACATTCCTTCTCAATTTTTTTTTAATATTCATAAGATGCAAACACAATGCAATTATGTAAATATGTCAAATTCCTAACCTAAGTTCAGACATGAAGTAACAGGGGTACTAAAATCCCCACTAAATAATAAGACATAGAAATATCTCCAGCAAACACACTTGCCTGGCATAATAAAGTTGAGGTCACCCACAGTAGCGGCCCACACAGATTTCACTGCAGCTTAATCGGGAGGTGCAAAGGTGAACTTAGCCCTCAACTATTCCATTAAGCAAACTTTTTGGAGCACATTTTCCAATACAATAAAGGTATTAACCAGATCTTCAGTCAGGACCAGTCTTAGGGTGATGTGACTGGGGGAAAGGAAAGTCACTGACCCTTGTTCCCCTTATGCTATACTTGGTGCCTGAACCAATTGATCGAGCTACATTCCCTAATTTTGATTGGACAGTACTTTTTAGGAATCCTAAATATGTCTGGCAATGTTATTTGGACACCTTACTACCATGTATTTGTACACTTTATCATTGTTTGGTTGTAGTTTCATGTGAACGCTTCCGGCATATTTCAGTTGCACATACAAAAATAAAAAGGCATATTCTTACCAATACAAAACATGAATAGCGGCAAAAATAATAACTCTCATTAAGACATACGAAATAGCAGACATGCAGATATGATACCTTTCAATGGCTAACAAAAATAAATGATGTTTAATCGCACTGGTATTGTGTATATCTTACTGAGGGCAATAAAACTTTTTTCAACTGGGTACAAATGTTTTTGTTTTTTTTTAAAGTTAATATTATAACATAAAACTACTGCAGCCAACTGGAATTTGACTTCATGACCCATTCGGTGCTCCTCCATCATCCATAACATGATCTTTATCATCTACAGTATGTGGTAGCTTACACTTAATACAAAGTGCTAAGAAAATTTATACAAAATTGTCAAAATTTTACGACGATAATAGAGTGGTTCAAGGGCAAAGTTGATTTATGAAATGCTCCAAATACAGAAGTACTAAATGTAGGTGTATTGGCTCCGGTTGGGTACTTCGAGGCTTCCACTAATGTTTCATCTTGTACCATTTTACATGAACTAGATTATTTTTGGATCTTAAATCTTTATATCTCATGATATACCATACAACAATGTATTTATTTAAATTTTTTGAAACTTTTTGCACTGTTCTAGAAGCAACCTGAACATTCTTAGGCCACATGCCCGCTTCAGTTATTTTCTTCAGTGTGCTATCTGTTTTTTTTAACTGATAGCACACTGACATATTAATTTCTACGGGGCCATGCACACTTCCGTTGTTTTAACGTAACCGTGTGGCCGTTCCGACAAAAATAGGACAGGTTCTATTCCTGTGCATTTTTTTACAGAACAGTCTCGGCCTCTTCATTCATTTGGTCCGTTGAAACAACGGACTGCATACGGAAGCCATCCGTGTGCAGTCCGCGTTTTACGGATCCGTCATTAGCGGCCGTACGACGGCCAACGGAAGTGTGCATGAGGCCTAAGTCATAAGAAAAGCTAGAAAGGGACGTCAACTGATATAAAACATAGAGAGGTATTGCATATAATTACATTTTAGGGATTGTGTGAGATTAGAATAAAGACCTGCATTGTTAGACAGTAAGAGCCACTATTTCCATGGGCCGTCTCTGGTTTTTCCTTGAAAAGGGCTAGACTGCAATCCCAGACATGACCTATAAACAACAGTGGGGCTGTTTCTAGAAAAAAACAATCCCTTTTTTTCTGATCTCATACGACCCCATTAAGGCTGTTACAGTCATCATACTATGTTGATCCAGAAGAAGACAATAGTCTCATAAAGTTGTACCCTTACCAATCTAAGGGGAAAAAAATTGGATTTCAAATATAGTATCATAAACGAAACACTTTTTTCCAAAATTGTTTTTAACTTTCTCCAACAACATTTATAGGAGAGAAGAACCATGGTTTGCCGTGTTAACCGTGGAAGTCGCAAAACTAATCCCACAGTCAATGTCAGACTTTTCATTCAAAACTTTCTCTAACATGGTCGGGATGGACTTCACAAAGTTTTTTTGAAAATCTTGGGAAAAAACAATGTAAAGAATGGGATTGATACAACTACTGAAGTAGGCCAGGCAGACCGATATTTCCGTAATGACCATATCTATTTCCCAGTACCTATCATTGATTTTTACTAATGGCCACGTGTTATATGGAAACCAGCATATGAAGAAACTTACGATGACAGTGGTGATGACTTGAAAAGGCCTTTGGGACTTATTGGATTTTCTAATTTTTCTCAACTTGAAGAAAAGAAGTATATACGATAGGAGAATAATGCTGAAAGGGAAGGCGAACATGCAGATATTTTTGGTGATGAACATCGCATTTCTTTTCTTTATTGTGTGAGTTTCAAAAAAAACTGCATATTTCGGAAAACACTCAGTGATTGAGTCAAAGGCGTGATTAAATACCACATAAGGGATACTTAAAACTAGGCTCAACATCCAAACAAGTAAAGAAATAATGGAGGCCAACCGAGGTGTCCTGTGAAGTTTGGTCCATATTGGGCAAAAAATGGAGACACATCGATCAATGCTGATGACGGTCATAAAATACACACCACATAACATATTTATGAACAAAATAGTAATGCCGGCTTTACACGAGAAATGATCATAGGCAATGTGCCAGTACAAAGCCCACTCTGAAATACGCAAAGGAAGAGATATACATGAGATAAAATCAGCGATGGCTAGGTTGAGGAACCACACAGCATTGACCGTCTTCATCCTGAAGCCAGCGATCCAGATGACCAAGCCGTTTCCAATGACCCCCAAAACTAAAGTGACACTGTACCATATGATGCACATTATGGGTATGTGGTGATATAGGCCATAGGGAGTATATTCTAAGCTGCTGTTGTCTTGTTCTATATATGTGGTGTTGGAGGATGAAGCCCACCAGTCACTGAAGTTGAAATCCCTGCAATACAAGTCACAAAAATATAGCAAAAGTAAATAAAACAGGTTATAATGTTACCATACAGCTATTAGGTGGTCTCTTCCTAAAATGTACAGTATGTGTTTGTGAAGCTGTTGGTATAATGAAACAAGAAAATGTGAGATATTACCGTGTCTTTAAAAGTTGTTGTTGTTGGCTTTTTTATTTTATTTCTTAACCAGCCTTTTATAGGGTGTACTCAAAAATCTCTTAAAGTGAATGTGTCAAGTCTTATATCTGAGGGTAGCTTAGGATAGTAGGCGACAAGCTGGGGATACATAGCTTTCTATGGTTTCATGCCGTTATTTCCATTTAAAAAGCTGTTAAACTGCAGTCAAAGAGAAAGCCTGTGAGTCCTGCTTCCCCCGACCACTCATAGAGAGAGACTGTGAGTCCTGCTTCCCCTGACCACTCATAACGAGAGACTGTGAGTCCTGCTTCCCCCGACCACGTATAGAGAAAGACTGTGAGTCCTGCTTCCCTTGTCCACTTTTAGAGAAAGCCTGTGAGTCCTGTTTCCCCCGACCGCTCATAGAGAAAACCTATGAGTCCTGCTTTTCCCAACCACTCATAGAAAGAGCCTGTGAGTCCTGCTTCCCCCAACCACTCATAGACCGAGCCTGTGAGTCCTGCTTCCCCCGACCGCTCATAGAGAAAACATGAGTCCTGCTTTCCCAACCACTCATAGAAAGAGCCTGTGAGTCCTGCTTCCCCCGACCACTCATAGAGAAAGCCTGTGAGTCCTGCTTCAACTGTCCACTCATAGAGAAAACCTGTGAATTCTGCTACCTCCATCCACTCATAGAGAAAGCCTGTAGATTTTGCTTCCCCCAGCCACTATAGAGAAAGCCAATGAGTCCTGCTTCCCCCAAACACTGAAAGAGAAAGCATGTGAGTCCAGCATCCCCTGACCACTCATAGAGAAAGCCTGTGAGTCCGGCTTCCCCCAAACACTCATAGACAAAGTCTGTGAGTCCTGCTTCCCCAAACACTCAAAGAGAAAGCATGTGAGTCCTGCATCCCCTGACCACTCATAAACAAGGCCTGTGAATACTGTTTTCTTTGCCTACTTAAACAGAAAGCCTGTGAGCCCTCTGTTCCTCGGACCGCTCATAGAGAAAGCCTGTGAATCCTACTTCCTCTGTCCACTCATAGAGAATCTTGTGAGTCCTGCTTCCCCCCACCACTCATAGACAAATCCACTCATAGACAAAGCCTGTGAGTCCTGCTTCTCCGCCTACTCATAGAGAGAGCCTGTGAGTCCTGCTTACCCCGCACAGTCATAGAGATAGCCTGTAAGTTTTGCTTCCCCCACCCACACACAGTAATTGACAGCTTTCTAATAAGCGAGAGCTGTCATTCAGTATTTTCTATGTGACACATTCTATTTTGTATGCAGAGCTGGGACAGGTTTCCGTTCTTCAACAGGGTCTTACCTATCTTAGCATGGCACTTTTTTGCTCTGCATTTTCTTTCTATATTTTTTGGCATGCAACTATAAAGCCACGTCCCCTTTTTTCCAACACTTAAAGAGGCTCTGTCACCAGATTTTGCAACCCCTATCTGCTATTGCAGCAGATAGGCGCTGCAATGTAGATTACAGTAACGTTTTTATTTTTTAAAAACGAGCATTTTTGGCCAAGTTATGACCATTTTTGTAGTTATGCAAATGAGGCTTGCAAAAGTCCAAGTGGGTGTGTTTAAAAGTAAAAGTCCAAGTGGGCGTGTATTATGTGCGTACATCGGGGCGTTTTTAATACTTTTACTAGCTGGGCGTTCTGATGAGTATCATCCACTTCTCTTCAGAACACCCAGCTTCTGGCAGTGCAGATCTGTGACGTCACTCACAGGTCCTGCATCGTGTCAGACGAGCGAGGACACATCGGCACCAGAGGCTACAGTTGATTCTGCAGCAGCATCGGCGTTTGCAGGTAAGTCGATGTAGCTACTTACCTGCAAACGCTGATGCTGCTGCAGAATCAACTGTAGCCTCTGGTGCCGATGTGTCCTCGCTCGTCTGACACGATGCAGGACCTGGGGAAGTGACGTCACAGCGTGATCTGCCAGAAGCTGGGCGTTCTGAAGAGAAGTGGATGATACTTCTCATCAGAACACCCAGCTAGTAAAAGTAGTAAAAACGCCCCGATGTACGCACATAATACACGCCCAGTTGGACTGTTACTTTTAAACACACCCACTTGGACTTTTGCAAGCCTCATTTGCATAACTACAAAAATGGTCATAACTTGGCCAAAAATGCTCGTTTTTAAAAAATAAAAACGTTACTGTAATCTACATTGCAGCGCCGATCTGCTACAATAGCAGATAGGGGTTGCAAAATCTGGTGACAGAGCCTCTTTAACCAGTACTGGAAAAAAGGATTTGGGGCTGAGTGAATTTGGCCTTCCTTTCAATGCAATTGGGTCAGAAAACTGATTAATTGCCCCATGGTGATTACTTCAAGATTTAAGATTAGCTCAAGAGGATTTATATGATGTATGTTAAATATTAAAAATATTACTTATAATCATCTGTCATGTTTTGCTCCATACTGGCTTTTCCCGTCTTCCAGTATCCTGAGTCAATGGCTGTACTTAATACACAGCAAAACCTAAAAAAAATAAAATTCAAACAGTTTAAACATGATATATACAGGCCCTATTGGGAGCCACCAGTTAGAGACCACTTCTATAGACACCAAAAAAACAAACAATAAATAAAACAGCTAAGGGGACTGTCCTATTTTCAAATATCCTATTAGGGAATTCTGAGTTAATAGAGAGCGAGGGGAGTCCTCAGTTCAGGACCCCCATCCATAAGCCAGAGTGGAGAACGTCTACAAAGAGTGTCTCTCTTTCTGGAGGACCCGACACATCAATGCGTTACATGGCAGCTCATTGGTTTAAATGGGAATTGTGTAATTCTTCGTTTCTCCTTAGGTGGCGCTGCAGGGAAAAGGAATACCTACTGTTTGCTGGGTTGCCAAATGCAGGACACCCTGTTACCAAAAGTGGACAATTCCTTTAACTTTAAAATAGATTTCTTTTAGGGATTTAGACTGGGTTCCTACGGGACGGATACGCCGCAGAAAAATCATGTAGCGTATCCGACCTGGAACCCGCAGTACATTCCGTCTGAAAGCTGCACCACATTGCAGCGCGTTATATCAGATGGAATTTCAACTGCGGAAAGCAGCGGTAAAAACTGCTCCTACTTACATAGGTCGTTGTTATGGCGACACGTCCCTCCATTGCAGTCCGGTCAGGCGTCCCTGGATGATGCTGCAGCCGATGTGACTGCTTCAGCCTGTGATTGGCTGTAGCGGTGGTCACATGGAATGTAACATCATCCTTGGAAGCAGGCCACTGACATCATCCAGGGCGGCCTCCTGGGATAATGTATCATCCCATGTGACCACCGCTGCAGCCTGTGATTGGCTACAGCAGTCACATGGGATGCAACGTCATCCCAGGAGGCTGGACTGCAGGAAGGAGGAGGGCGTTCTGGGTAAGTATGATTTTTTTTATTTTCCATAGTTGCGATTTTTGCGGCGAATACGCCACAAAAGTCGAAAATACTTGGCTTTCTGTTGCGGGTTTTGCATTCAATAAGGAAAACCCGCAACGGAAAATCAACAAAAAGGCAGCGAAAATTTACATGTTGCGGAATTAAATTCCGCGTTACAGGTCAATTTATTAATGTTTAAGCTGCGTTTTTTTTTGGCAGCGTTGGCTTGAGATTTTCTGAATCTCATCCACTTTGCTGATACTGTAATGCTATGGAATTTCCATACAGAATTACGTTGCGCAAATTCCGCAGCACTTACGATACGTATGAACGAGGCCTTAGGCTTTTTTGGAGTTGGGATTTAATTGTTTTCCCTTCTAATATGAGGCAAATACCTTCTTCTGGATCAACAGTGTAGAATTATAGGTTGAGCTTTATGGATTTTATTTAACCTACGTTACTATTTATAGTGAATAATCCTTGTTTCTACACATAGGTGTACAGTACTTATGGTGTGCATTACATTATATTACATGCTGCAGAGTCTCATGTGAATATTATATTATTAGAGTTATAAGCAATTGCTAGACAGCTGTGGTACTGCTTATCACCAAGAGAATGGGGACTGATCGTGCTAAAATCCAACCTTTGGATCTTTGTTTTCCTAGTGGAAAATGTCTTTCAGTTCCCATAGACATTAGATTGCTGATAAACTCCATAAAAATCATCAAGATGCTATAAAAATGTAATGTTTAGTATTAGCTTTACCCGCCCCCTTGTCCAGATGACAGTACAATACATTTAAAGGGCCAGAAAACTTTTGTTTCACCTGTAAATCTAAAATATTGTTTAAGTTTTCCCATAAGTCCTCCAGGGCAAAAAAAAAAGTTATGAAAGCTCAATTTTTCTCCTTCGGAATTTTGATCAAGCTTTCTTAGGGCACTTTTTTTAAAATTTTATTTAGTACTATATCTATAGATGTACAAGGTTAATGGGCTATTATTTTATTCCATATCCATATGCTATGTACTATAATGTTTGTATCTGAATATTTATTTTTTTCACTCAAAAATTATTCAACTCAGAAGGATGATATTCTGGAGGAGAAGAAGATATTTTCTTACAAAAAGTTTCTTTATAACAGGCCTAAAAACTATGGGAAGAATACTAAGGACTGTAAAGACAGTCCGGAGTGTAGCTGTTGGGGGTGTAGAGGTACCGTAGCAGTCGCACTCAGATCCTGGTACCAGAGGGGACCCAAAAGCCCCTCTACCACATAAGAACACATCAGTATTATAAACAGCCCATGGTAGGTGGGCATCCTCTTATAAATTTTGTATAGGGTCCCGGGAGCTTCAAGTCACATCCCTGGACAACGTACATGAAAAGAAAGGACGTCTCTGCAGGAAGAGAATACACAAGGTTCCTCACATTTAGAAATCGTCAAAAATGTTGATCCATGTCGAATAATAAGGAGATATCTTTGCTATCCTCTGGAACAACTTGGGATTGTTAAGACCTCCGCATACAATAAAAAAAGTAGACCAGGAAACCCTTATTGGCTCATAACTTGGAGTATTTCATATCTCAGAACTATATTCACAGTAGCTCCATTGACTTCAACTTAATCAGAATATCTAGGGTTGTACAGAATTAGAAAAAAATGGCTGCGTTCTTCCAAAAACAGCGCCACACCTGCCCACAGATTGCGTGTGGTAATTCAGCTAGGCCCTATTCACTTCAATAAAGCTGAGCTGCAATACCGGACATCACCCTTGGACAGGTGTGGCGCTGTGTCTGGAAACAAAACAGCCCAGTGTCTAATTAGAATCCTGAACTTCCAGTTAAATTATTAATAACCATTTCAATTAGAAGAAGATTGATTTCTTACCCGCTACTTTTGAGATGTTCTTGTAGAATCTTATTCTGTCGGAAGTTTTAATGTCTCAAAATTATTAAGAATATATAGAATCTTCTGTTTATTCAGTTATGTCTCTCATGGGAGTGTATCTCATTATCTTTCTTGGCGTGACTTATTGAGTGATTAGATTAGATACGGAAACGGTTGAAACCCTCACGTCAGCGGAAACAACTACAGAATTTAAAGGGAATAGAAAAAAGTGAAAAAAAAACAAAAACAATAAAATAGAATGACATGAATCTATTGACCGATGTCCTCTCTGAATTCTTTGAAATGAGAGGATAAATCTGTCTGGTTTAGTGAAGCAATGGTTTCCATTACGGGTTGGATTGTTTTGTGTAATTATAAAAATAATGACTCCTTTTTCGATTACTTAACAACAATCCTTAAGTTCACACGGGGCGGATACGCTGCGTAAAAGCACGCAGCGTATCCGCTCTGTGCGCCGCAGAGAATTCGCTGTGGTGCAGTTTCTCGCTCGGAATGTCCGCTGCGGAAAACTGCAATACTTAGCCGGCCTGCTAGCAGGCCAGCCTCCTGGGATGATGTTTCATCTCATGTGACCACCACTACAGCCTGTGATTTGCTGCTGCGGTCACATGGGATGACACGTCATATTATATTATATTTTTGAGCTGCGCTTTTTTGCAGCGGAATAGCAGCGTGTCGATGAGATCTATTTTATATCATCTACTTTGCTGCTACTGTATTTGCTGCTGATTTTCCACAACAAATTCCATTGCGAAAAATCCGCAAAAAATAAGCCCTCATACCATTGAATCGACGGAAAAATAAAAAAGTTACAACTCTCAGAATTCGGCGACACAAAATACATTTTATTTTTTACACTTAGGTTTTTACTTGCAAAAGTAGTAAAATATGGAAAAAACTATATATATTTAGTATCAGCGTAATCATATTGACCCACAGAATAAAATTAACATCTTGCTTTAATTTCACAGGGAATTCCGTAAAAACGTTGCGCAAAAAACCACGGAGGAATCACTGTTTTTTCATTTTCTACCCCACAAATATTTTTTTTCCCGTTTCCTAGTACATTGTACGGCAAAATAAATGTTGCTATGAAAAACTACAACTCGTCCCGCAAAAATCAAGCCCTCATAGTACTATATCGACGGAAAACTAAAGACGTTATGGCTTTTGGAATGTGGGGAGGAAAAAACAAAAATGAAAATCTGAAAAAGCGCTGCGATGGGAAGGGGGTTAATATGTAGCTGCTTCTTTTCTCAAGGGACCAAATTGGACAATTATTTAAAAAGCTATTTAATGGGCTGCATGGGCTATTCCCTCTTTAATCCATCATCAGTTAAGCAGGTAAAAGGTCTGGAGTTGATTCCAGATGTGGCATTTGCATTTGGAAGCTGTTGCTGTGAACCCACAACAAGAGGTGAAAGGAGTTCTCAATGCAATGAAACAGACCATCGTTAGGCTGAAAAAAATGAAGAAACCCATCAGGAAGATAGCACAAAAGTTAGGAGTGGCCATATCAACAGTTTGGTACATTCTTGAAATAAAAGAGCACACTGGTGATCTTGTGAACTCCAAAAGGCCTGGACGTCCAAAAAAGACAACAGTGGTGGTGTAACGACTATGGCCACAGCCCGTCGTTCTGACTTACCCCTCGACGGCCGTGGCCATGGACATCCGACATGCGTGCAACGTCGTCCTGAGGCGCCGGCACTCACTTCCGAATATCGAGACTGTCTCCGGAGGGCGTGCGCGACCGCGCGTGCACGGTCTTAAAGAGCCAGTGCGCGCATATTGCAGGAAGTCTGCAATCTAGTCCAGAATGCTCTGGGCTATAAAAGGGGCTCTGCCCTCTTGTTCCTTGCCAGAGCGTTGTTCGTTACCCAAAGTTTGTCGTGCTAATGGTCCCCTAGTAGTTTCCTAGTGTTCCCTGTTCTTGTATCCTGTTCCCGTGCTAGCCTGATCTAGTGTCGTGCTGAGCTGTTGCCGTATTGTGCTGCGTTCCACGCCTGTTCTGCTACACCACACCTGGCGTCTACCCGCCGCCTGGTCCCAGCCGTGCCTCCCTTGCTACTGTCTATGTTGCCTCAGGTATCCTCTCTGAACTATTGACTCTGTACTTTACCTGTTTGACCAGCTGCCATCCCGCTATGCGGTACGGCCTAGTGGTTCCACACCCCGCATCATGACTGATGGATGATCGCAGAATCCTTTCCATGGTGAAGAAAACCCCCTTCACAACATCTACCCAAGTGTAGAACACTCTCCTGGAAGTAGGTGTATCATTATTGAAGTCTACCATAAAGAGAAGACTTCATGAGAGCAAATACAGAGGGTTCACCACAAGGTGCGAACCATTAATCAGCCTCAAAAATAGAAAGGCCAGATTAGACTTTGCCGCCCAGTTCTGGAACAGCATGAAACTAAGATCAACCTGTACCAGAATGATGGGAGGAAGAAAGCATGGAGATGGATTGGAATGGTTCGTGATCCAAAGCACACCACATTCTCTGTAAAACATGGTGGAGGCAGTGTGATGGCATGGTGTAGGCAGTGTGATGGTATGGTGGAGGCAGTGTGATGGCATGGTGGAGGCAGTGTGAAGGCATGGTGGAGGCAGTGTGATGGCATGGGCATGCATGGCTGCCAAAGACGCTGGGTCTTTAGTGCTTATTGATGATGTGTACAGATGTACAATGACCCAAAACATACTGTGAAAGCAACCCAGGAGTTTATAAGGCAAAGAAGTGGAATATTCTGCAATGACCGAGTCACCAGATCTCAACCCGATCGAGCTGTATTTCACTTGCTTAAGACAAAACTTAAAGAGGTTGTCCGAGATACCATCATATTTTCAAAAACCCCTTTAGGGTATGTTCACACGAGGTCATTATGTTCGTAATTGACGGACGTATTTCGGCCGCAAGTACCGGACCGAACACAGTGCAGGGAGCCGGGCTCCAAGCATCATAGTTATGTACGACGTTAGGAGTCCCTGCCTCGCTGCAGGACAACTGTCCCGTACTGTAATCATGTTTTCAGTACGAGACAGTTGTCCGGCAGCGAGGCAGGGACTCCTAGCGTCGTACATAACTATGATGCTAGGAGCCCGACTCCCTGCACTGTGTTCGGTACTTCCGGCCGAAATACGTCCGTCAATTACGAACATAATGACCTCGTGTGAACATACCCTAAAGGGGTTTTTGAAAATATGATGGTATCTCGGACAACCCCTTTAAGGCAGAAAGACCCACAAACAAGCAACAACTGAAGACCGCTACAGTAAAGGCCGAGCAAAGCATCACAAAGGAGGAAACCCAGTGTGTGGTGATGTCCATGGGTTCCAGACTTCAGGCCATCATTGCCTGCAAAGGATTGTCTACAAAGTATTAAACAATAAATTTTATTTATGGTAATGTTAATTTGTCCAATTACTTTTGAGCCCCTGAAATGAGGCGGCTGTGCAGAAAAATGGTTGTAATTCCTAAATGTTTCACAGGATATTTTTGTTCAACCCCTTATTTTAAACCTGAAAGTCTAAACTTCAATTGTATCTCCGTTGTTTCATTTCAAATCCAATGTGGTGGCAGCAGAGCCCAAATCATGAAGATTGTGTCACTGTCCAAATAATTCTGCACCTAACTGAATATATATATAATAAAATATTATGGAGAAAAAAAACACATATTTTTTAAAAATATGTTTATAATTAAGACTTGATTTGAATTAAATTTCAGATAATAATATATCCCCTTAAGTCCTGGAAATCTACTTTAGGAAGGTTTCCTTATAGGTATGAAGAATATATTTCAAACATCGCTGTATCTTCAAAATCCCCTTATACTCTACACATGTCATGTTCAGGCGGTTCACTTAAGGCTCTTTCAACCCTGGAGGGAATAGACCTTAAGAAACCATGTTTGAAATCTTGGCCCACAAAAACATAAATGATTGGATTGAGGCAACTGTTAAGGCAAGCCAGGTTGATAATAATAGTATTTAGCGTATAGAATTGAAAGTCATGTCCGTTATACATGGGTGTGAGTGGCCAGATGTAATATGGAAACCAGCAGATAAAGAAGCACAATATAACAGCGGTGATGATCCTGTAGGATCTCCGGGATCTCTGGGGCCTCTTACTTTTTCTAAGTTTGAGGAAAATGGCAACATAACTGATCAAGATGATGAGAAAAGGGATCACAAACATTGTAAATAACCTGATCAGTTGCATGACCGATTTTGCCCTAAGGGCGTAGGTATGTCTATAGTCTACACACCATTCGGATAAGTCATAAACATGGAATAAATATAAGTAAAACACTAAACCAGTCAAGGGAAGACTCAACATCCAAATGACTGCCGCGGTGATTCTCACTAGTTTCCGTGTCCTATGAACTTTAGCCCAAAATGGCCACATGACCGATACACAGCGGTCAATACTCATGGCTGTCAAGAGAAGAACACTGGCACTCATGTTCATATTGAACAGAATAATGTTCAATATACAACATATAGTGGGTGAGTATAACGAAAAAAAGAAAAACCATTCCGCAATTCGTAGAGGAAGAGAAGCGCAGCACAGGAAGTCCGCAATGGCCAGGTTCAGGAACCACACGGCACTGATATTCCTCTTCATTCTGAATCCGGCAATCCAGATGACTAATCCATTCCCAATAGTCCCAAGAGCAAAAATAATGCTGTATAAAGTAATTGACATCTTCTGTACAATGTACTCAATTCCATAGCTGTTGTAAATTATGTAACTTGTCTCGTTGTCTTTGAATGACCTTTAGAAGACATGGCAGGGTAGAAGTTAGGCTCATGATAAATTATAAAGTAGCTTCATATATATCTACTTTTTGTAAAGGAGCATACATGGAGGACAGGGGGCAAAAAACAAACTGAGGTCATATTGTGGCACTAGGTCACACCACCATGTTCCCCCATCCCAGAACAGGAGGTCCCAGGCCTCGTTGTCCCTCTCTTTTTACTTTTGCTGAACCAGTTACACCGTCCAACCAGGTTCTTCTCTTATGTCTTTGCAATTTCTAAAATGATGAGCAACCTTGTACAGGTTGACCATGTCAAAGAGAAAGGATTATGGGACCAACCTGAGCTGGACCCCCTTTTTCCAGCCAGACTATCTCTATATACATTATTGTTTGAAAAGTTCTGCAATGTTCTCATATACTTTGTGTCTCAATTGCTCACCATTTTCAAGATCTCTCTTTGATGTCATCGACAGGGAGAGTTTACTACATTGGATGAAGTCTAAGCAATTAATGTAAACTAACGGCCATGAGTTTACAGTGATAGTCATTACCTACTGTACACTGGAACATTGTAGCAAACACTCAGGATAGTAGACAGATTTATGCTGCTGATCTGTTTATATAAAAGTTGACTACACTAATATATTTTATTAAACCCTCTACTGTAGGAAATATGTAATTCCCTGGATGTAAACAAGACTTCAAGAGGAGACATTGAAAATAGAGAGAAATGTAATTATTTTTACAGAATTGTTCATTATACATGTTTGCTGTCTGATTACATATATGTTTGCCTCATTTATACGATGGTCTTCAATTGTCCTGCAGTGCCACCACAGGACGAGTGTAGCATTACATATTACGGAGTTCCCTGGGTCCTCCAAAAAGAGAAAGACACACTTTGTCATTGCTCTCTCCGCAATCTAACAGATAATGGTCAGGAACAGGAGACTCCCGTCTATTAAGCCCCTAATAGGGTATTTGAAAATTATTTTTCTTAAATAAAGAACAGAAAACCTTCTAGTCAGTGTTCGTTTAGACACGACAGAGTTATTCTGCTGCAGATTTGGGAGATCTGGCCATGTCAGTTTCTCACTACACAATCTTTTGCTAACGAAATGTAAGTGACGTCTTAATAAATAAATGCAGTGTAAAAAGTCTATTTAAAGAGGCTCTGTCACCAGATTTTGCAACCCCTATCTGCTATTGCAGCAGATCGGCGCTGCAATGTAGATAAGAGTAACGTTTTTCTTTTTTTTAAAACAAGCATTTTTGGCCAAGTTATGACCATTTTTGTATTTATGCAAATGAGGCTTGCAAAAGTCCAAGTGGGCGTGTTTAAAGTAAAAGTCCAAGTGGGCGTGTATTATGTGCGTACATCGGGGCGTTTTTACTACTTTTACTAGCTGGGCGCTCTGATGAGAAGTATCATCCACTTCTCTTCACAACGCCCAGCTTCTGGCAGTGCAGACACAGAGCGTGTACTCGAGAGATCACACTGTGACGTCACTCACTTCCTGCCCCAGGTCCTGCATCGTGTCGGACCAGCGAGGACACATCGGCACCAGAGGCTACAGTTGATTCTGCAGCAGCTTCGGCGTTTGCAGGTAAGTCGATGTAGCTACTTACCTGCAAACGCTGATGCTGCTGCAGAATGAACTGTAGCCTCTGGTGCCGATGTGGCCAACACGATGCAGGACCTGGGGCAGGAAGTGAGTGACGTCACAGCGTGATCTCTGGAGAACACGGCTGTGTCTGCACTGCCAGAAGCTGGGCGTTCTGAAGAGAAGTGGATGATACTTCTATACACAACGCCCAGCTAGTAAAAGAAGTAAAAACGCCCCGATGTACGCACATAATACACGCCCAGTTGGACTTTTACTTTAAACACGCCCAGTTGTACTTTAGAAAGCCTCATTTACATAAATATAAAAATGGTCATAACTTGGCCAAAAATGCTCGTTTTAAAAAAAAACAAAACGTTACTGTAATCTACATTGCAGCGCCGATCTGCTGCAATAGGAGATAGGGGTTGCAAAATCTGGTGACAGAGCCTCTTTAAGGTTCTGTTCACATCTGTGTCGTGGTTATAAAATGAAACCTCAATGCATTGCAAATGGACAGAATATGCGTTCGACGAGGTCTGTTGGGTTCTGCCAAGTTTTCCATCATTTTGACGTGAAGAATAATGCAACATGCAGAATCGACACAAAGTGTAAACTACTGAACATTTATGAGGAAAACATCCAAGAATGAGGAATATAAACTTACTGGTTGTTGTAATCCGGAGTTATATCAGAAAAGGTCCGGTTCAAATCTGAAGTATTCATTCTTACTTTTTACCTAAAAAAATTAAATAATAATAATAAAACAGATTGTTATTAAAATTAATTTTGGCGCCGATTGTATCACGCTAGCTGTCCTTTTCGATCAGATCCGAATAAATTTGCTGTGAGTCACTAATGCTCTGATTGCCGTGTCTGTCTCCCTGATGTCTCCTATGACTGTATGCAAGTTGAATACCGCTATAGGAAACATCACTGATTCAGACATGACAATCGGGGTACTTGCAATTCCACGCCTAAAAAAAATAATTACCAAACTCACCTTCCCTGGTGTTCCGTAGCGACGCTTCCCTACCGGCCTCCTGAAATGACAATCACAAGCTGCAGTGGTCACATGGGACAAAATTACATCATCTTCGTAGGTTGGCAGGGACTTGTCGCTACGACATATGATATTCTGTTTTATTTTAGGGGTGAAATCGCAAGTGCCCGAATTGTCCTGTTTGACTCTTTCTCTTTGATGTCTTCTGAGGTCGTCTTCTCCCTTTTATTTTTTTCAGATTCATGTGCTGTGTCCGAAAATTCTGGTAAATTTGGGGCCAAATTTGCTTTGTATAAAATTGATTTGTTCATCACTAATTGTTATCTAATTTAATCATCATGACATTGCAGTAGAGGGTAATGTAATTTCCTATCTATCTATCTATCTATCTATCTATCTATCTATCTATCTATCTATCTATCTATCTATCTATCTATCTATC
Organism: Rhinoderma darwinii; assembly: GCF_050947455.1. Taxonomy (NCBI): domain Eukaryota; kingdom Metazoa; phylum Chordata; class Amphibia; order Anura; family Rhinodermatidae; genus Rhinoderma; species Rhinoderma darwinii. Next base: position 97,717,316 of record NC_134696.1, on the reverse strand, counting down.
TATCTATCTATCTATCTATCTATCTATCTATCCCATATCTATCTATCTCATATCTATCTATCTATCTATCTATCTATCTATCTATCTATCTATCTATCTATCTATCTATCTATCTATCTATCTATCTATCTATCTATCTATCTATCTATCTATCTATCCCATATCTATCTATCTCATATCTATCTATCTATCTATCTATCTATCTATCTATCTATCTATCTATCTATCTATCTATCTATCTATCTATCTATCTATCTATCTCATATCTATCTATCTATCTATCTCATATCTATCTCATATCTATCTATCTATCTATCTATCTATCTATCTATCTATCTATCTATCACATATCTATCTATCTATCTATCTCATATCTATCTCTATCTATCTATCTATCTATCTATCACATATCTATCTATCTATCTATCTATCTATCTATCTATCTATCTATCTATCTATCTATCTATCTATCTATCTATCTATCTATCTATCTATCTATCTATCTATCTATCTATCTATCTATCTCATATCTATCTCATATCTATCTATCTATCTATCTCATATCTATCTCATATCTATCTATCTATCTATCTATCTATCTATCTATCTATCTATCTATCTATCTATCTATCTATCTATCTATCTATCTATCTATCTATCTATCTATCTATCTATCTATCTATCAGTCCGTCTATCTGTCTAATATTTATCCATATCTTATTTGTATTTCTCCAGCAGATTAGTTATAGCAGGCGTAGATTTAACTTTCTAGTGCACGGACGGCCATAATGCACCTGATCTATTAAAAACTGTGTGCCTCTTATTAACATGAGTGTAGGAGGTAGAAAAACAGGAATACTTCCCCAGCGCTGTCTCTTTGCATAGAAGGTACATGCAGAGTGTATATAGCAATCAGTCCATAGGAGGCAGGAGATAAAATACTATATGTTTTAATCAGAATAAGCTATGTGTTACGAGGTCGGACCAACCTCTTCATCAGGCAAACTTACATACATGGTATGTTTTTATGCCTGATGAAGAGGTTGGTCCGACCTCGTAACACATAGCTTATTCTGATTAAAACATATAGTATTTTATCTCCTGCCTCCTATAGACTGATTGCTATATACACTCTGCATGTACCTTCTATGCAAAGAGACAGCGCTGGTGAAGTATTCCTAATTTTTATTTTTCTACCTTCTACACTCATCATAACATGGTGCCCGTGTGGCTCCCGGGTGAAATTCTTTTTTTTTTTAAATCAGTTCAATTTTATTCAACAAACTTCACATTATTACAGGTCATTGTACGTTCTCATACAGTGTATAAGCAAATTTCCACAGACCCAATTATTTATATCCAACCAAACATTCCCTTCCCCCCAACTCCCCCTTGTATCCCCCCAGCCGGTCTTCTCGATACCACTTTTCCAATCCTATCTCCTTCTCCTCCCCTTTTCCATTCCCCATCTTACGCCTGCTCTCCGTATGTACCCCACCGTCAGTAGCCCTATACCTGAACGTGTGACCGTAGTGTCATTAGCTCCGCCGAAGCATACCCAGATTGATCAATCCACCTAGCCCATTGTTTTTCAAACTTGACCTTGGACCCCCTCTTGGAGTATATCCTATATTCCATCAGAACCTGTGAGTTAAGTGCCCCTATGATTTCTTGTTTTGAGGGTGGCTCCGCATCCAGCCAGTGCTTTGCTATTCCTTTCCTAACTTGATATAGTATTTTAGCGATTGCCAACCCTGACATCCTATCCCCCTCCAAATCTCCAACATACCCTAGCAGCATTACCACAGGATCCCATGGAATCTGTACCTCAAACACTCTCCCCACTAGCTCCAATATTTCCGTCCACAGAATCCCCAACCTCCCGCATGTCCAGAACATATGGAGGATGTCTGCTTTTTCCTCCGGGCACCTAGGGCACTTGGCATCTGCTCTTAATCCCATTCGTTTCAGCACCCACGGGGTCCTATACACCCTATGTATCAGAAACAACTGCGATCTACGTTGTGCTACATTAATGGACAAAGTACATGTTGCTGCCAATACCGCCTCCCAGTGGTCTGTCGTAATAGGACCCACATCTCTCTCCCATACAGCTTTCACTGGTGCCATAGGATCCCCCAGATGTTCCACCAATAACCTGCGATAAACCAATCAAATTAATCCTTTTGACGTTACTGCTTTTGCAATATGCTCCAACACCCCCGCGGCATGCATCGTCAGGTCCACGCTGACCGCTTGTGTCTGCACAGCGTGCCGAATCTGCAGGTACTGATAGAACATGCGGGAGTCCAGCTGAAACTCCTCCCTTATTTGCTGAAAGGATTTGAGTATGTCTCCCTCATACAACTGACTCAATCGTATTATGCCTTGCTGCTCCCACCCCTGCATCCCTTCCAATTTACCCAGTTCCCCCAGATAAGCATTCCTCCAGAGTGGTGTATATTTAGTGCACTCTCCTATCCCCAGCAATTGCTTGCACTGCCACCACACCTTGTGTATGAGAAGCAGAGTGGGTCTGGTACTCGCCATCCGTTTATAGCTGTGCGCTTCCAGTCCTACCAACGGGTTCTCCCCCCCCCAGATATGATAGGATGCGCGCACTGGACCCCCATGTCTCTTCCTGCTCCCACCCCCAGAAATGCTGACATTGGGCAGCTAAATAATACACCCAAGCATTGGGCACAGCCAGGCCCCCCTCCTCTTTAGGCAGTTGTAATTTCTCCAGTTTAATCCTAGGTACCCCCTTCTTCCATACTAGGTCCCTAAAAAGGTTGTGCAACCTCCTGAACCAATATTTGGGGATCCATACCGGGGAGTTATGTAGGACATACAGCACCTGGGGCATAAGGATCATTTTAATCAGATTCGTCCTACCCAGAGCCGATAGCGGTAACTTATTCCACGCCTCTACTTTGGCTTTTATCATTGTTAACAGTGGCATTACATTAAGGGACATATAATCCTGTGCTTTCGCCGTCACCCTAACCCCCAAATACTTAAACTCCGTGACCACCGGTATCTCCACCTCCTCCTCTCCAGTCTGGATAACCCCCGGGTCCATGAGCATTAGAGCCGATTTTGACCAATTAATGAGTAATCCTGAATATTTCCCAAACCGCTTAATTAGGCCCATCACTAACGGTAGTGTGCGCTCGGTATCCGCCATGAATAGCAGCATATCGTCTGCGTATAATGCAATTCGTTCCTCCACCCCCCCATATCTCAACCCCTGAATATGTTCATGTTGTCTCACTGCGCACGCCAAGGGTTCCACCGCCAACGCGAACAACAATGGAGATAATGGACATCCCTGACGCGTTCCCCGTTCCAGCGCGAACCGATCCGATAGCACCCCATTCACCCTTATCTTTGCTGTCGGGGCTACGTATAACAACTTTACCCATTTTATGTAATTAGGGCCAAATCCCATTTTCTCCAGAACTGACCACAAATATTTCCATTCCACGCAATCGAATGCTTTAGCCGCGTCTAAGGACAGAATGGCTCTCCCCCCATGATTATCCGGCAGAACTTGTAAATTCAAGAACAGCCGTCTCAGATTCACCGCCGTCGATTTGGATGGCATAAAGCCGGCCTGATCTCCATGTACCACCCCAGCCACTACCTTAGCTAGTCGAAGCGCCAATACTTTTGCTATGATTTTAATATCCGCCGTCAGTAGAGAAACTGGTCTATAGGAGCCCGGGAGCTGGGGATCTTTCACCCCTTTAGGCAGAACTACTATAGTTGCTTCATACATTGTTTCCGGAAGCCGCCCCCTATCAAAACTATCTAAAAGAGTGGCCAATAACTGCGGTGCGAGCTCCTCCCCATATTCCTTAAAAACTTCCACCGGAAGACCATCCGGCCCCGGCGCCTTTTCACTGGCTAGTATCCCTATGGCTGCCTGGAGCTCCTCCAGCGATATGGGTTCCTCCAATGTCCCTCTCTCCTCCCCTCCCAACCTGGGAAGTTCCATCTCCCCTATATACTCTTCCAGCTGTTGAGGTGTGTGCTCTGCCCTAGAGGCATACAAATCCGAGTAAAACTGCTGAAAAACTTTCAGAATCTGTCCTGTATCCGTCTCCGACTTCCCCCCTCCCCCTTAATAGTGTGTATGTAATTATTCTCCCTCTGAGCCTGCGCCATCCTTGCCAGTAACCGTCCAGTGGTTTCCCCCTCCTCATAATATTGGCGTTTTAAAAACATCCTTTTGTTATCTGCCCTCTCCAACTGATGCTGTTTTAACAACCGCTGCGCCTCCACCCAATGCTTCAGTGTGTCTGGTGTGTTATCTGCTATATGTAGCCTTTCTGTCTCTGTTACCCTTTCCAACAGCGCTTCCCCTAATTGTCTAGACCGTGTTTTTACTGCCGAAATGTGCTGAATGAACACCCCTCTCAGCCACGCCTTCATCGCGTCCCACAGTATCTCTTGCGGTACCGTTCCCGAGTTGAATTGAAAGTATTCCTTTATGAGGTCTAAAATTTGTTTATGATCTATCAACTTCAGCCAAAAGGCATTGAGTTTCCAGCACCCTTGCCCCCGCCCTGTCCTCCCCTCCGTCTCTACCTTCATTAACAAAGGAGAATGATCCGATAACGCTCTTTGCAAGTATTCTATCTGGGCTACAAAGGGTACCGCTGCCGGTGAGCACAAGATTAGGTCTATCCTGGATAAAGACTGATACGTGGAAGACGCACAAGAATACTGCAAGCTATTTGGATGTTTATCCCTCCATATGTCCCGCCAATCCATTTCAGCAACAAGATGACCAAACGCTGTTAAACCTCCCCCTGTCATGCCGAATTTATCCATATTAGTATTCAATACTGCGTTAAAATCCCCCATCACTAGTAACGGCACCTCCGGGTACCTAGCCAGTTCCTTCACCACTCTCTTGATACATCCGCTAGAAAATGGAGGGGGGACATACAACACCACCAACACACAATTCCAATGATACATCGTACAGTGTACCCCCACATACCGCCCCTCCCCATCCTGGAAGGAGTCATGACATATAAATGGCACTGCCCTATGTATGAGAAGACTCACCCCCCTTGAATATGTAGTATGGTAAGAATGAAAACTATGGCCTACCCAGGCCCTATGCATCATGGATACTGAATCCCTAGTCATATGTTTCTCCTGTAGTCCTATCACCCTCGACTCCGGTTTCCTAATAAAATCAAATACCGCCTGTCGTTTTCTGGCTTCCCGCAGGCCCCGTACATTCCAGGACAAACAATTAAGTGATCCCATCATCCCTCAACATATCCCAACACATCCTATCCTGTTCTCGTAATTTTACATATCCGACCGGCTGGGTCCTCTTTCCCTCCCTCCCCTCCCCCCCCTGTAACCTCCCCCGTAAACCTACCCCTTTCCAAGGGTTGGGGCGACAGAACGTGTCTGCCATTACCCATAACAAGCGTCGGCAGGTCAACTCCGCCCACCGTACATTCAACAATACCATAACTCGTTATTCACGTTTTCCCGCGTAACTGACCATCCCTCCCGCTGCCTTTTTCTTGCAAATAAACAACCATCCCTTCAACATATCGGTACCCCTCAATGTCCATAAACACATTCCTCCTCTTCCGGTCTTCTGCGTTCACCGCAACCATGCCCTCCAACTCCAAGTCCAAACATGACCAGGAACCCTCAATGCCATATCTTGCAATTTTCTACGACACCTGGTTCAGTCCCGCATCCCCAGCCTCCTTTTGTCAGCCGGTCTGTTCCGGATCAACGCCGTCCCTCTGCCTCCGCCGGTCTCAGCTGACTTTCATGGCTATCCAACCATCTAACCGCTTCTCTCGGTGTCTCGAAAAAGGACGTTGTGCCCAGCGCCACCACTCTCAGACGGGCAGGATACATCATTGAATATTGCACTTGTAACGCCCTTAATCGTCTCTTTATATCCATAAACTGTGATCTTTTCCGTTGTACTTCCATAGAGAAATCCGGGAAGAAGGACACTTTCACCCCATTAAAGGAGATGTCTTGACGTTCTCTAGCTTTCCTCAGGATCTTGTCTCTATCTTTATAATGTAAAATCTTTATCAGCACCAGTCTCGGCGGCCTTCCCTGAGGGCCGGGTCTGGTCGGCACCCTGTGCGCTCTCTCCACCGCAAATAAAGGGGTCAATTCCTCTCTGCCAAATGTGTCTATCAGCCACTTTTCAAAGAAGTCATCCGGATTCGCTCCCTCCACTCTTTCTGGAACCCCCACTAGGCGAACGTTATTCCGTCTCAGCCGATTTTCCATGTCGTCTGTCTTAGCCAGCAATGTCGCCACTGCCTGCGAGTGTGCTTGTACATCCTGCTTTATGTGAGGAATCGCATCCTCCATGTCTGAGACTTTCCCCTCCACGGCAGTGGTGCGTTCCGCTACTTTCTGCAGATCATTCCTGAGCAGCAAAATGTCCTCCTTCAATCCACCCATCTGGCTTGCTAAGGTATTAAGGACCATAGAATTTTGCTTCACCGCTGCCAAAATGGCCTTTAAGGAGGGTTCCTCCTTCCTTGCTCCACTTTTCCCTCCAGCACCTGGCTGATCCTGCATGGCGCCACTCATCTCCTCCTCCTCCTCCTCCTCCTCACTTCTCATGTCCCCCGCCAAAGGAGAGTACCTGGATCCATAAGATGAGCCTCCAGCTGCCTGATCTCCAGTCGACTTTTGCTGCTGTGCAGCCGCCCCCCCCTGCTCTCGGCGTGCGGGCGAACCTCTCCAGCTTCTCCACTACTTCCTGCCGGAGGCCTCTATTGCGGCCCTCCTTCTCCTCGGCGCCATCTTGAGCGCGGGACCCGGGACTCGCTGGCGGCGACTTCTGCTTCTTTGAGCGCGTCATTATGGACGGGCACTCGTGCTCCTCCACCTCTAGACTCTGGTAGGACCCTGGGGAAGCTGTTTTCCCCGAATTTTACGGGATATATGGACCTTATAGGATGAATACAGCAGGAGCTCCGGTCACACACGTCCTCTCACATTCACCGCTAGGCCACGCCCCCCGGGTGAAATTCTAGCTGCAGTCTCCTATTCTGTCAAGCACAAGATATTTTTGTGCCCCCAGCACAACACATTTTGGTAAGCATAATTCTTACACCCAAGCCCTTATTGCCTTTACGTTTTGATGATTCACCATGTGCGCCAGGCGTTCTCTCTCTTTTTTCATTCCTTCGACTTTTAGATATTAACCCCTTCAGGACCAAGCTCATTTTGGCCTTCAGGACCAGACCCATTTTTTCAAATCTGACATATTTCACTTTATGTGGTAATAACTCCGGAATGCTTTTACCTATCAAAGCGATTCTGAGATTGTTTTCTCGTGACACATTGGACTTTATGATAGAGGAAAAATGTGGTCGATAAATTCAATATTTACCAGTGAAAAACACAAAAATTTTGTGAAAAGTTGCAAAAATTAGCATTTTTCTAAATGTAAATGTATCTGCTTGTAAGACAGGCAGTTATACCACACAAAATTGTTGCTAATTAACATCCCCCATATGTCTACTTTAGATTTGCATCGTTTTTTGAACGTCCTTTTATTGTTCTATGACGTTACAAGGCTTAGAACTTTAGCAGCAATTTCTCACATTTTCAAGAAAATTTCAAAAGGCTATTTTTACAGGGGCCAGTTTAGTTATGAAGCGGCTTTTAGGGCCTTATATATTAGAAACCCCCAAAAAGTCACCCCATTTAAAAAACTTCACCCCTCAAAGTATTCAAAACAGCTTTTAGAAAGTTTCTTAACCCTTTAAACGTTTCACAGGAATTAAAGCAACGTAGAGGTGAAATTCATTTTTAATCTATTTTTTTGTAACACAGAAGTTTTTACCAGAGAAACGCAACTCAATATTTATTGCCCAGATTCTGCAGTTTTTAGAAATATCCCACATGTGGCCCTAGTGCGGTAATGGACTGAAGCACCGGCCTCCGAAGCAAAGGAGCACCTTGTGGATTTTGGGCCTCCTTTTTATTAGAAAATATTTTAGGCAGCATGTCAGGTTTCAAGGGCTCTTTCAAAACAGTGGAAATCCACCAAAAGTGACCCCATTTGGGAAACTACACTCCTTGAGGAAATTATCTAGGGGTATAGTGAGCATTTTGACCCCGCAGGTTTTTTGCAGAAATTATTGGAAGTAGGCCGAGAAAATGAAAATCGTCATTCTTTCAAAGATAATGTAGGTTTAGCTAATTTATTCTAATTTCCACGAGGACTAAAGGAGAAAAAGCGCCACAACATTTGTAAAGCAATTTCTCCCGAGTAAAACAATACCCCACATGTGGTTATAAACGGATGTTTGGACACACGGCGGAGCTTAGAAGGGAAAGAGCGCTATTTGGCTTTTGGAGCACAAATTTAGCAGGAATGGTTTGCGGAGGCCATGTCACATTTGCAAAGCCCCTGAGGGACCAAAACAGTGAAAACGCCAAAAAAGTGACTCCATTGAGAAAACTAAACCCCTTGAGGAATACATCTAAGGGTGTAGTGAGCATTTTGCCCCCACAGGTGTTTCATAGATTTTATTAGAATTGGGCAGTGAAAATAAAAAAAATCCTTTTTCTTCAATAAGACGTAGCTTTAGCTCAAAATTTTTAATTTTCTCAACAAATAAAGGAAAAAAAGAACCCCAAAATTTGTAAAGCAACTTCTCTGGAGTACGGCAATACCCCACACGTGGTCATAAAATGCTGTTTGGGCACACGGCAGGGCTCAGAAGGGAAGGAGCGCCATTTGCTTTTGGTGTACAGATTTTGCTGCATTTGGTTTCTGGTCGCTATGTTGCATTTGCAAAGTCCCTGTGGGACCAAAACAGTGGATCCCCCCCAGAAGTGACCCCATTTTGGAAACAACACCCTCAAGGTATTCACCTAGGGGTGTAGTGAGCATGTTAACTCCACAGGTGTTTTGCAGAAATTCGTGTGCACACGATGTGGGAGAATGAAAATGGGAATTTTTCCTTAGATACGACAATATGTGATGCCCAGCTTGTGCCACCATAACAAGACAGCTCTCAATTATTATGCGGTGTTTCCCTGTTTTAGAATCACCCTACATGTGGCCCTAATCTTTTGCCTGGACATTCGACAGGGCTCAGGAATGAAAGAGTACCGTGTAAAATTGAGGCCTAATTTGGCGACATATAAAGTATTGGTTCACAATTGCAGAGGTTTTGATGTGAAATAATAAAAGAAACCCCTGAGAAGTGACCCCATTTTGGAAACTGCACCCCTCAAGGCATTTATTAAGAGGTGTAGTGAGCATTTTCACCCCACGTGTCTTTTCCATAAATGATTGCGCTGCGGAAGGTACAAATTAAAAATTTTCCCTAGATATGCCAATTCAGTGTCAAATATGTCGTGCCCAGCTTGTGCCACTTTTTTTTTTCTATACAGCGTTCACCGTACGTTCTAAACTACATGTTACCTTTATTCTGAGGGTCAGTACGATTCCGACGATACCAAATTTATAGAACTTTTTTATAACTTTTTGCACAATAAAATTACTTTTGGAAGATAATGTATTTTTTCTGTTGCCATGTTGTGAGAGCCATAACTTTTAAATTTTTTCATCGATAGAGCTGTGTGAGGGCTTGTTTTTTGCGAGACGTGGTATAGATTTTTTAGGTACCATTTTTGGATACATGCGACTTTTTGATCACTTTTTATTTCAATTTTTAGAAGACAGTGACCAAAAAAACAGTAATTATGGCAGTGTTTTTGAGGGGTTTGTTTTACGGCGTTCACTGCGCTGGACAAATAACATAATATTTTTATAGTTCAGGTCGTTACGGTCGCTGCGATACCAAATATGTATGGCTTTATTATTTTTTTCTATAATAAATGACTTGATAAGTGAAAAAGGGCGATTGTGTTTTGTGTTATTATTTGTAACTTTTATTGTATGTTTTACAACTTTTATTTTTACTTTTTTTACACTTTTTTTTACACTTTTCTTTAGTCCAACTAGGGGACTTGAATGTCCAACTGTTTGTTTGATGTTCTAATACATTGCACTACCTATGTAGTGCAATGTATTGGAACTGTCAGTTGTTCACTGACAGCAAGCCGATCAGGCTCCGCCTCTGGGCGGGGCCTAATCAGCTTACGTAATGGCAGACAGGAGTCCATTGTTCGGGCTCCTGTTGCCATAGTAACAGTCACCAGCCTTGCCATCGCATGGCAAGGCTGCCGATTTTCTTCAAACCTCTAGGATGCAGTGATCACAATGGATCGCTGCATCGAAGGGGTTAATGCCAGGAATCGGAGCTAGCTCCGGTTCCTGGCAATAGATCGGGGTGTCCGCTGTAACATACAGCGGACACCCACTGCTGATGACGCCGGCTCAGCTTCTGAGCCGGAAGCTGAGCCGGCGCCATCTTGCCGATGGTACCGGAAGCCTCCTGGGCCCCGCCGACGACGGGGCATAGGAGGATTCCATTACTGGCGGATCGGGAGGTAAGCATTAGCCCTCCAATCGCCTTTGCAGCCACCGGCAACCCAGCGATCACGTTGCTGGGGTGCCGGTGGCTATAAACTCCTCACATGCTGCAATCTCTATTGAACGCAGCATGTGAGGGGTTAATCGGTCGGATCGGAGGCTAGCTCCGGTCCTGCCCGATACCTCAGGGTGCCAGCTGTAACATACAGCTGTCACCCGGTGGTGATGTCGCTGGCTCAGCTCCTGAGCCAGCTTCATCTCCATGACGTACAGTAACGTGAAAATATGGTAAGACACCAGTTTTCTTGACGTTACTATACGTGATCCGGCGGGAAGGGGTTAATAACATGGGCGCATCTTACTCTGGTAGTTTTTATATTAGGACTGGCGTATACAATATTAGTCTTATTAAATTTCCGCAAATCTATGCACATAACTGTTACAAGAAATTGTTGCTCTATAAATAATGGAGACTTACTAATATTTAAAAAAAAAATAAACACTTTCAGCATCCAAACATAAATAACAAAATTTCTTGATTATAATACACTCATGTCAGAGTCTGTAGAAGCTTCAAATAAACATCTTCTTGTGGAAGGTCCTTTTCTTATTTCTAAGAGTCACTTTAGGGATAAAAGACAAGGTAAAACTGTACTAAAAAAACGAATCTACAAAAATCTGTAAAACAGTTAATCTCCTATACGAGGCATCCCAAATATACTGTAAGAAGCACTGAATGTAGGAGGCAAAAAAACAAAAACCGGTTGCGGTTCCTTTGGTTTTGGGCTACTGTTTTATCTCTACTCCGATTGATCCCAATGCAGTAACAATGCAGTCTGAGAATGTTTGATGACTCATTTAGCTCTTCTATATCTGTATATACTGGGGAGGTATTTTACTCATACTGATATTTTAAATTAAACCCATTAGTATATGAATGTTAGATGAGTTATGATGATATTTCCATTTTGTACTGTTTTCTTATTTTTTTCCCATTAGTTTTTTTATTTATTTTTTTATGAATATTTTAGGCTATCCAAATTGTGAAGACTTCTCAGATAATCCAAATTATAAATTATTTGCATGATCCTTAAATGATTATAAAATTGTTAAAAAATGTTTTTGGTTGTTTGTAATATACATAAATACTGTGATGTTAAGAGATTATAACTACACCTGAGAAAACTGCATCCAATGCTATTACTGACCCAGAATTCCCTTGCCAAAAGAACTCTCCCCTTTAATAAATCCACATAAAAGTACTGTAAAAAAAAAATGAATACCAAATTTTCTGAATGTCAAACACACTTCCTAGTCATAAGTAAATACAACCGTAGAGAGCTGGAGAAGCTTATTTCTATCATTGGCAAAACTATAAATTCATTTTAGAAACTATTATTTCATAATTTTTTTTTATTACAAAAAAAAAAATATATACAATTTAATTGGCATTTAAAAAAAAAATTGTTGACTATTAATTCTGGATGTATTCATTTTTTAATTAATTGAAGTTAGTATAAATTAAATACATTTTAAATGTCTTAATAATAAAAACAAAAGATGTATTATTAGTTAAATAATTATTGAATAATTAAATTATAATTTAAATTTCACTTTTTATAAAATTAATCATTTATCATAATTAAATGTGACATCTAAATTTAAAATTAAATAATTAAATATATGTTCCAAAATACTTTTTTTCATTTTTATTAATTATGTTGATCATGGTGTAGATGATGCTGAAGATGATGATGATGATGATGATTATTATTATTATTATTATAAAAAATAAAGTCTCTCATTTAGAAATTTTACATTCCATTTAAATCTTACCTTACAATAACTTATTTCTGCTACTTTTGAGAAGGCACGGGTCTTTTCCTTTTTTGCTGCTACAATATTTTACTATAGAATAGAAGATAATGATTATAATCTGCCTGTTCCGTTATAATATTCTCATGGGGCTGTATTCTTATGGCAGTCTATCAAGTGGTGCATCACTCACTGGTTGATAAGATGTCAGATAGGTTAAAATTTTATAAAATAAATGGAAATTAAAAGCTATAGACATGTACTGACTATCAAAGCAAAACTTTACATAATAATAAAAAAGCACACAAGAAAACGGAGTGACTTAAATTACAAGGTAATCATTACAATGGAGCAGTAAGGCGAAGTTTAAAGATTTTCATTGGCTGAAAGCTGTAAGCACCGCTGGCTCCAGGTATAAATAGCTATGCTATACCTAAATGGAGAACACCAAAAATCCCCCAATAAATGTAATGAGAATAAACCCTTATTGGTGTATGATGTGTAGAGGGGGAGGGGCATATAAGCCCATAATAAACATGGTAGTAACGGTGTAAAAATCCGCTATACGAAACAAGCAACCTAAAAATCGGTGTCTGACACACCAAAAATCAATTAAAAAAAATAATTAAAATTGTTTGTTTGCCAGGTATAAATAGATATTTGAGCGACATTGAGTCCGTCGTCTACCCCACCTTCACAAGCATTAAATTGTTTTTTTCCATGAAGCTTTACAGCTTAATCTATATTTATAGACACATAGTGATGTTTCTAAATGAAATATTTACATCTTTCTGAATAGCTATCATTTTGTCTAAAGAATAACATAGACAACATAGACAAACATACTAAGTCTAGATAGACAGACAGACAGATAGATCTATCTCTATAACTGGGCCTCCTAAACCCTGTTCCAGCTAACTCGGCTCCCGCTGACTCCCAGCCACATCCTGGTTAGGTGCTTGGGAGTTAAGGAGAAAACTGAGCTCACTGAGCTATGTGTTTCCGTAACTCCCATAGAAGTGAATGGGAGTAACGGAAACAGTATAGCACAGCGAGCGATGCTGTTTCCGCAACTACTGAGTTCCGGAACAGCGTAGTTTGCCGTACTACGCTGTTTCTGTAACTCCCATCCACTTCTATGGACGCTACGGAAACAGCATACATCAGCAAGCACTTGGTTGTTTCCGTAACATCCGACCACCTAACCAGGAAGTGCTCGGGAGGCAGCGGAGCCGAGTAAGCTAGATTGGGGTTAAAGTCTCTCATTTAGAAATTTTACATTCCATTTAAATCTTACCTTACAATAACTTATTTCTGCTACTTTTGAGAAGGCACGGGTCTTTTCCTTTTTTGCTGCTACAATATTTTACTATAGAATAGAAGATAATGATTATAATCTGCCTGTTCCGTTATAATATTCTCATGGGGCTGTATTCTTATGGCAGTCTATCAAGTGGTGCATCACTCACTGGTTGATAAGATGTCAGATAGGTTAAAATTTTATAAAATAAATGGAAATTAAAAGCTATAGACATGTACTGACTATCAAAGCAAAACTTTACATAATAATAAAAAAGCACACAAGAAAACGGAGTGACTTAAATTACAAGGTAATCATTACAATGGAGCAGTAAGGCGAAGTTTAAAGATTTTCATTGGCTGAAAGCTGTAAGCACCGCTGGCTCCAGGTATAAATAGCTATGCTATACCTAAATGGAGAACACCAAAAATCCCCCAATAAATGTAATGAGAATAAACCCTTATTGGTGTATGATGTGTAGAGGGGGAGGGGCATATAAGCCCATAATAAACATGGTAGTAACAGTGTAAAAACCCGCTATACGAAACAAGCAACCTAAAAATCGGTGTCTGACACACCAAAAATCAATTAAAAAAAATAATTAAAATTGTTTGTTTGCCAGGTATAAATAGATATTTGAGCGACATTGAGTCCGTCGTCTACCCCACCTTCACAAGCATTAAATTGTTTTTTTCCATGAAGCTTTACAGCTTAATCTATATTTATAGACACATAGTGATGTTTCTAAATGAAATATTTACATCTTTCTGAATAGCTATCATTTTGTCTAAAGAATAACATAGACAACATAGACAAACATACTAAGTCTAGATAGACAGACAGACAGATAGATCTATCTCTATAACTGGGCCTCCTAAACCCTGTTCCAGCTAACTCGGCTCCCGCTGACTCCCAGCCACATCCTGGTTAGGTGCTTGGGAGTTAAGGAGAAAACTGAGCTCACTGAGCTATGTGTTTCCGTAACTCCCATAGAAGTGAATGGGAGTAACGGAAACAGTATAGCACAGCGAGCGATGCTGTTTCCGCAACTACTGAGTTCCGGAACAGCGTAGTTTGCCGTACTACGCTGTTTCTGTAACTCCCATCCACTTCTATGGACGCTACGGAAACAGCATACATCAGCAAGCACTCGGTTGTTTCCGTAACATCCGACCACCTAACCAGGAAGTGCTCGGGAGGCAGCGGAGCCGAGTAAGCTAGATTGGGGTTAAGGGGGCCCTGTTCTAGAGATAGGTGCATGTCCTGGGACTTGCATCTATCGGACTTTTATGGCTTATCCTGTGGATATGCCATAAAAGTACAAGAGGGGAAAACCCATTTAAACATGCAATCATTATAGCCATTCTTAAGAAGCCATCCCCTGACCCGTACTCTTTTGTCAAATCTTACTACTCCTATTTGTTTCAAAACTCCTTGAACAACATTTCTGCTTTGAACAATTCTCCCCCCTTTAATCCAAATCTCTTTTCAACCATCTACAATTTGGATTCTGAACCCCTCCACTCTACTGAAACAGCTATTACCAATGTAACTAATAATCTTTTAGCATCCAAAGCTTCTGTGCCGCTCTTTCTAGATCTCGTCTATCTTCTACATTACTCTGTGCTCCTCCTTCTAGACCAGTCCTCTACCTTCTACATTACTCTGTGCTCCTCCTTCTAGACCTGTTCTCTGCCTTCTACATTACTCCGTGCTCCTCCTTCTAGACCTATCCTCTGCCTTCTACATTAGTCTGTGCTTCTTCTTCTAGATGTAAAGGATCTGCCAGGCACAGCTTCTGTATCTACGCCCATAGGTAATCAGTCTGCACCTGCTTCTATGTCTGTGAGACTGACTCCTTCTTCCACCACTCATGATGGCAGGCTTAGGAGTGGGAGAGCCTATCGCAGCCTGGCCAGACGGAGCTAGCTCCCGCCCTCTGTCTATTTATACCTGCCTTTCCTGTTCCTCCTTGCTTGTGATTCTTCTCGTTTGGTTTCCTGGCCCTGCTGCAGCTTCTTGAACTATTTGTCCCTGCTTCATATTGACCCCGGCTTACTGACTACTCTCCTGCTCAGCGTTTGGTACCTCGTACACTCCTGGTTTGACTCGGCTTGTTCACTACTCTCCTGCTCTGCGTTTGGTATCTCGTACACTCCTGGTTTGACTCGGCTCGTTCACTACTCTTGTTGCTCACGGTGTTGCCGTGGGCAACAGCCCCTTTTCCCTTAGCTTCTGTGTAGCCTTGTTTGTTTGTCTGTCGTGCACTTATTGAGCGTAGGGACCGTCGCCCAGTTGTACCCCGTCGCCTAGGGCGGGTCGTTGCAAGTAGGCAGGGACTGAGTGGCGGGTAGATTAGGGCTCACTTGTCTGTTTCCCTACCACTATCATTACATAATCACAAGCCCATATACCTAGTCTACCCTGGTCCCTGACACTACTATGGACCCCCTTGAGACCCTGGCTCAGCAAATGCAGGGTCTCTCCCTACAGGTCCAGGCCCTGGCTCAGAGGGTCAACCAGCCTGATGCTACCATGGTATGCTACCATGGTAGTGCCCCTCACCTCACCTCTTGAACCCCACCTCAAGTTGCCTGACCGGTTCTCAGGGGACCGGAAGACTTTTCTCTCCTTTCGGGAGAGTTGTAGGCTCTATTTTCGCTTAAATCCCCACTCCTCAGGTTCTGAGAGCCAGCGGGTGGGTATAATTATGTCCCGGCTCCTGGAGGGGCCCCAAGAATGGGCCTTCTCCTTAGCTGCTGACGCCCCTGAACTTTCCTCCGTTGATCTTTTCTTTTCTGCTCTCGGACTCATTTATGACGAGACTGACAAGACTGCCTTTGCCGAGAGTCAGCTGGTGACCTTACGTCAGGGTAAGAGACCTGTTGAGGAGTATTGTTCTGACTTTAGGAAGTGGTGCGTAGCTTCTCGGTGGAATGACCCTGCCTTAAGGTGCCAGTTTAGGTTGGGCCTGTCGAATGCTCTGAAAGACCTGCTAGTTAGCTACCCCTCTTCTGACTCCCTAGACCAGGTTATGGCTTTAGCGGTACGACTTGACCGACGTCTCAGGGAACGACGACTTGAACGTCTTGGTTTTTTCTCCTCTGACTCCCCCATGATGCCTCCCGAGGTTCCGTTGCTTCGTTCTTCCACGGAAGACTCGGAGGTACCTATGCAACTCGGGGCCTCCGTGTCCCCCCAACAACATAGAGAGTTCCGCAGGAAGAATGGTCTCTGCTTCTACTGTGGGGATGACAAGCATCAAGTGAACAACTGTCCTAGGCGTAAGAATAAGCAGCCGGAAAACGTTCGCACCTAAGTGATCATCGGGGAGGTCACTTGGGCGCACAGGTATTTCCAGTAAATATGAAACGTAATAAAATCTTGCTTCCCTTTCAGGTCTCTTTTGGTGGTAGGTCTGCTACCGGCAGTGCCTTCGTGGATTCAGGGTCTTCTGCTAATATCATGTCTGTGGAATTTGCTATGTCTCTAGCTATGCCTTTGATTGATTTGCCTAAACCTGTCCCGGTAGTTGGTATCGACTCCACTCCTCTTGCTAATGGTTATTTTACACAGCATACCCCTTTTTTTGAACTCCTTGTTGGCTTCATGCATTTGGAGCAGTGCTCTGTACTGTTAATGCCGGGATTATCTTCCGATTTGGTTTTAGGCCTTCCCTGGTTGCAGTTGCATAATCCCACGTTTGACTGGAATACTGGGGATCTTATCAAATGGGGTAATGAATGCTTGACGTCATGTTTTTCTGTTAATTCTATTTATCCCCCTGAGGAGGTGAACACGCTACCTGAGTTTGTTCAGGACTTCGCTGATGTTTTCTCTAAGGAGGCCTCCGAAGTGTTACCTCCTCATAGAGAATACGATTGCGCAATCGATTTGGTACCAGGAGCTAAGCTCCCTAAGGGTAGGATATTTCATCTCTCTTGTCCCGAACGTGAAGCCATGAGAGAGTATATCCAGGAATGCCTGGCCAAGGGTTGCATTCGCCCCTCTACTTCTCCGGTAGGTGCTGGCTTCTTCTTCGTAGGGAAGAAGGATGGTGGTCTTAGGCCATGCATTGACTACCGAAACCTGAATAAGGTCACTGTGAGGAACCAGTATCCCCTTCCATTGATTCCTGATCTCTTTAATCAGGTTCAGGGGGCCCAATGGTTCTCTAAGTTTGATCTACGGGGGGCTTATAACCTTATCCGCATTAAAGAGGGGGATGAGTGGAAGACTGCGTTTAACACGCCCGAAGGTCATTTCGAATACCTCGTCATGCCCTTTGGGTTGTGTAATGCTCCCACGGTCTTCCAGAATTTCATAAATGAGATTTTAAGAGACTACCTGGGGGTATTTCTTGTAGTGTACCTTGATGACATACTCGTGTTTTCCAAGGACTGGTCCTCCCACATTGAGCATGTCAGGAAGGTGCTCCAGGTCCTTCGGGAAAACAAATTGTTTGCGAAGACCGAAAAATGTGTGTTTGGGGTGCAGGAGATACCATTTTTGGGCCAAATCCTCAATCCTCATGAATTCCGCATGGACCCCGCCAAGGTCCAGGCTGTGGCGGAATGGGTCCAACCTGCCTCCCTGAAGGCGTTACAGTGCTTCCTGGGGTTCGCAAATTATTACAGGAGATTTATTGCTAATTTCTCGGTCATCGCTAAGCCTCTTACGGATCTCGCTCGCAAAGGTGCTGATATCCACTGGCCTCCTGAGGCTGTCCAGGAGTTTGAGGTCCTTAAGAAGTGCTTTATCTCGGCCCCGGTGCTGGTTCAGCCCAACCAAATGGAGCCATTTATCGTGGAGGTTGACGCATCTGAGGTGGGAGTGGGGGCTGTCTTGTCCTAGGGTACCAGTTCCCTCACCCATCTCCGTCCCTGTGCCTACTTCTCCAGGAAGTTTTCGCCCACTAAGAGTAACTATGATATTGGCAACCGCGAACTCTTAGCCATTAAATGGGCATTTGAAGAGTGGCGCCACTTCCTGGAGGGGACTAGACACCAGGTAACGGTCCTTACCGACCACAAGAATCTGGTTTTCCTAGAATCTGCCCGGAGGCTAAACCCGAGACAAGCTCGATGGGCGTTATTTTTTACCAGATTCAACTTTTTGGTTACCTATAGGGCTGGGTCTAAAAATATTAAGGCTGATGCACTGTCGCGTAGCTTCATGGCCAGCCCTCCTTCGGAGGAAGATCCTGCTTGTATTTTGCCTCCAAGTATAATAATTTCCTCTATTGATTCTGATTTAGTCTCTGAAATTGCGGCTGATCAAGGTTCAGCTTCCTGGAAACTTCCTGAGAACAAGCTGTTTGTTCCCCTGCAATTCCGGCTAAGGGTACTTAGGGAAAATCATGACTCCGCACTATCTGGTCATCCAGGCATCCTGGGTACCAAGCACCTCATTGCCAGAAACTATTGGTGGCCTGGGTTGCCTAGAGACGTTAAGGCCTACGTCACCGCTTGTGAAGATGTGCTAGGTCCAAGACTCCCAGGTCCCGACCAGCGGGCTTACTACGTGCTTTGCCCATTCCCCTGAGACCTTGGACCCATATCTCCATGGATTTTATCACCGATTTGCCTCCATCTCAAGGCAAGTCGGTGG
This sequence comes from Rhinoderma darwinii, assembly GCF_050947455.1. Taxonomy (NCBI): domain Eukaryota; kingdom Metazoa; phylum Chordata; class Amphibia; order Anura; family Rhinodermatidae; genus Rhinoderma; species Rhinoderma darwinii. The sequence goes on along the minus strand of NC_134696.1, from coordinate 97,698,117 downwards.
TGTGGGTTGTAGTAGAGCACTTTAGTAAGATGTGCCACTTTGTGCCCCTCAAGAAACTACCCAATGCTAAGACGTTAGCTACCTTGTTTGTCAAACACATCCTGCGTCTCCATGGGGTTCCTGTCAATATTGTTTATGACAGAGGGGTACAATTTTTTCATTGTTTTGGAGAGCCTTCTGTAAAAAGTTGGAGATTGATCTGTCCTTCTCCTCTGCCTTCCATCCTGAAACTAATGGCCAAACTGAGAGGACTAATCAGTCTCTAGAACAATATTTAAGGTGTTTTATCTCTGACTGTCAATATGATTGGGTCTCATTCATTCCCCTCGCCGAATTTTCCCTTAATAACCGGGTCAGTAACTCGTCAGGGGTCTCCCTCTTTTTCTGTAGTTTTGGGTTTAATCCACGGTTCTCCTCCGTTTCACCTGGTAGTTCCAACAATCCCGAGGTACAGGTCGTTCATCGGGAACTGTGCACAGTCTGGGCCCAGGTTCAGAAAAACCTAGAGGCGTCCCAGAGCGTACAAAAAACTCAGGCAGATAGAAGACGTTCTGCTAACCCCTTGTTTGTGGTCGGGGATCTGGTGTGGCTATCGTCAAAAAATTTGCACCTGAAAGTCCCGTCCAAGAAGTTTGCTCCCCGGTTTATAGGGCCGTACAAGGTCATTGAAGTCCTCAATCCTGTCTCCTTCCGACTGGAGTTGTCCCGATCTTTTCGAGTACACAACGTGTTTCATGCTTCCCTCCTTAAATGCTGCTCCCCGTCCTTGGCTCCCTCGAGGAAACCTCCGGTCCCTGTTCTCACCCCTGAGGGGGTAGAATTCGAGGTGGCCAAGATTGTGGACAGCAGGATGGTCCAAGGCTCCCTCCAGTACCTGGTCCATTGGAGAGGATACGGGCCTGAGAAGAGGACGTGGGTACCCGCCCGGGATGTTCACGCTGGGATATTGGTCAGGAGGTTCCACCTTAGTTTCCCCAATAAATCAGGTCCACTTAGAAAGGGTCCGGTGGCCCCTCATAAAAGGGGGGGGGGTACTGTAAAGAATCTGCCAGGCACAGCTTCTGTATCTACGCCCATAGGTAATCAGTCTGCACCTGCTTCTATGTCTGTGAGACTGACTCCTTCTTCCACCACTCAGGATGGCAGGCTTAGGAGTGGGAGAGCCTATCTCAGCCTGGCCAGACGGAGCTAGCTCCCGCCCTCTGTCTATTTATACCTGCCTTTCCTGTTCCTCCTTGCTTGTTATTCTTCTCGTTTGGTTTCCTGGCCCTGCTGCAGCTTCTTGAACTATTTGTCCCTGCTTCATATTGACCCCGGCTTACTGACTACTCTCCTGCTCTGCATTTGGTACCTCGTAAACTCCTTGTTTGACTCTGCTTGTTCACTACTCTCCTGCTCTGCGTTTTGTATCTCGTACACTCCTGGTTTGACTCGGCTCGTTCACTACTCTTGTTGCTCACGGTGTTGCCCTGGGCAACTGCCCCTTTTACCTTAGCTTCTGTGTACCCTTGTTTGTTTGTCTGTCGTGCACTTATTGAGCGTAGGGACCGTCGCCCAGTTGTACCCCTTTGCCTAGGGTGGGTCGTTGCAAGTAGGCAGGGACTGAGTGGCGGGTAGATTAGGGCTCACTTGTCTGTTTCCCTACCCCTATCATTACACTAGACCTGTCCTCTGCCTTCTACATTACTCTGTACTTCTTCTATACCTGTCCTCTGCCTTCTGCATTACTCTGTGCTCCTCCTTCTAGACCTGTTCTCTGCCTTCTACATTACTCTGTTCCCCTCCTTCTAGACCTGTCCTCTACCTTCTACATTACTCTGTGCTCCTCCTACTAGACCTGTATTCTACATTACTCTGTGCTCCTCCTACTAGACCTATCCTCTGTCTTCTACATTACTCTGTGCTTCTCCTTCCTGACCTGTCCTCTGTCTTCTACATTACTCTGTGCTTCTCCTTCTAGACCTGTCCTCTGCCTTCTACATTATTCTGTGCTCCTTTTTCTAGACCTGTCCTCTACCTTCTACATTACTCTGTTCCCCTCCTTCTAGACCTGTCCTCTACCTTCTACATTACTCTGTGCTCCTCCTACTAGACCTGTCTTCTACATTACTCTGTGCTCCTCCTACTAGACCTATCCTCTGTCTTCTACATTACTCTGTGCTTCTCCTTCTAGACCTGTCCTCTGCCTTCTACATTACTCTGTGCTCCTCCTTCTAGACCTGTCTTCTACCTTCTACATTACCCTGTGACCCTCCTTCTAGACCTGTCCTCTGCCTTCTGCATTACTCTGTGATCCTCCTTCTAGACCTGTCCTCTGCCCTCTACATTACTCTGTCCTCCTTCTTCTAGACCTGTCCTCTACCTTCTACATTACTCTGTCCTCCTTCTTCTAGACCTGTCCTCTACCTTCTACATTACTCTGTTCTCCTCCTTCTAGACCTGTCCTCTGCCTTCTACATTACTCTGTGCTCCTCCTTCTAGACCTGTCCTCTGCCCTCTATATTACTCAGTCCTCCTTCTTCTAGACCTGTCCTCTACCTTCTACATTACTCTGTCCTCCTTCTTCTAGACCTGTCCTCTGCCTTCTACATTACTCTGTGCTCCTCCTACTAGACCTATCCTCTGTCTTCTACATTACTCTGTGCTTCTCCTTCTTGACCTGTCCTCTGTCTTCTACATTACTCTGTGCTTCTCCTTCCTGACCTGTCCTCTGCCTTCTACATTACTCTTTCCTCCTTCTTATAGACCTGTCCTCTACCTTCTACATTACTCTGTCCTCCTCCTTCTTCTAGACCTGTCCTCTGCCTTCTACATTACTCTGTCCTCCTTCTTATAGACCTGTCTTCTACCTTCTACATTACCCTGTGCTCCTCCTTCTAGACCTGTCCTCTGCCTTCTACATTACTCTGTGCTCCTCCTTCTAGACCTGTCCTCTGCCCTCTACATTACTCAGTCCTCCTTCTTCTAGACCTGTCCTCTACCTTCTACATTACTCTGTCCTCCTTCTTCTAGACCTGTCCTCAACCTTCTACATTACTCTGTTCTCCTCCTTCTAGACCTGTCCACTGCCTTCTACATTACTCTGTGCTTCTCCTTCTAGACCTGTCCTCTGCCTTCTACATTGCTCTGTTCTCCTTCTTCTAGACCTGTCCTCTACCTTCTACATTACTCTGTCCTCCTTCTTCTTCTAGACCTGTCCTGTACATTCTACATTACTCTGTTCTCCTCATTCTAGACCTGTCCTCTGCCTTCTACATTACTCTGTTCTCCTCCTTCTAGACCAGTCCTCTGACTTCTACATTACTCTGTCTTCCTTCTTCTAAACCACTCCCTCTTGTCATAATTTATTTTATTCCTCAGCATCACAGACTTGCCCCTCTCCTGGATCTTCTCTTACTTAACCAACAGAATATTTAGTGTCTCTCACTTATAAAAAATCTCCTCATCTTGCCCCTCTCTCTGTCTGTGTCCCTCAAGGGTCTGTTCTGGGACCCTTGCTCTTCTCCATCTACACCTTTGGCCTGGAACATCTTACAAAATGCCATGGCTTTCAGTGCCACATTTATACTGAAGACACAAATTTACCTCTCAGGCCTTGATGTCATTGGATTCACCCGAGCTTGTTGTGTATAACCCTATTTTAGTTGAATTGTAAAATTCTAAAAACGTAATGTTTCACTTAGCTTGTATTTGTGGCAAATTCCAGATAGAACTATATATGTCATACTGATCATTTATTATTTATGTTACTGGTGAAAAAAAATAACAAAATAAAGATTTCAAAAGAAAAATAAATTTATACTATCTCAATTCTATTTTTTTAGACGTTAATACAACATCCTCCTAATTATACAGATAAATAGTCCTCAATTATTTATATGTACAGAATATAATTGTTTTTTTGCTTATTACTAATAATAATCACTGTGGGCACACGCAATGGAAACACCGGGACAGTGCATGCCAACACCTTATGACCCCCATCCGCTTTCACGCACTGCTTCACAAGACCCACTCTCTCATAGACTGCTCCCCATGGCTTCTCTCTCTCACTGACTGCTCAATATGGCCTTAATTTATGGGTGGTATATGGCCAGAAGAGGAAACCCGATCCAGTCTTCCCTGCACTCAATTATATCCACCTGTATCGCTACGCTCTAGCAGGCCTGGCACCAAGAAGTCAGGCCTGCAAAGCTGGATAACAGGAGGGGAACGGAGACAAGTATGTAATGTTACATATTTTTAAAGGCACAGTGTGACATATGTGTGGCACATTCTACAGGGGAGACAGTATGCGTGACACTTTCTACATTGGGCTCAGTGTGTGTGACATGTTGTAAAGGGTGCTCAGTTTGTGGCGTTTTCTACATTGGGTTCAGTGTTTGTGGCACTTTCTACAGGGGGCCTAGTGTGTTTGTGTGGTACTTCTACAGGGGCTCAGTGTGTGTGTGTGTGTGTGTGTGTGTGTGTGTGTGTGTGTGTGTGTGTATGTGTGTGTGTCACTTTCTACAGGGGGTTCAGTGCGTGTGACATTTTCTACATTGGGCTCAGTGTGTGAGGCACTTACTACAGGGGGCTTAGTGTGTGTGTGTCATTTTCTAAATTGTGCTCAGTGTGTGTAGCACTTTCTACAGGGGGTTCAGTGTGTGTTGCGCTTTCTATAGAGGGGACAGCAGTGTGTGGCACTTTCTATTTGGTGCATTTCATGTGGCACTTTATACAGGGGACACAGTGTGTGGTATTTTCTACATAGGGCAATTTGTGTGCAGCAATTTCTACAGGGGGCTCTGTCTTTGTCTCGCTTTCTACAAGGAGACCATGTGTGACACGTTCTACAAAGGGCACAGTGCATTGCATCTTCTTCAGAGCATGTGGTAGTTTCTACAGGGGGTCAGTGTGGCACTTTGTAGAGGGGGCACAGTGTGTGATGCAATTTTTATTGGCGGAACAGTGTATATGCCACCTTTTACAGTGGGCACATTGTGTGGGGCAACATCTGAACAACAAACTATATTTTTACTAGACATTCTCAATGAATTAGAATATAATCAAAAGTTATTTTATTTCAGTAATTTAATTCAAAAAGTGAAACTCGTATATTCTATAGATTCATTACACACAGAGGGATCTATTTCCAGCATTTTTTTTTCTTTTAATGTTGATGAGTATGGCTAACACTAAATGAAAACCCCAAATTTCAAGATTGTAGACACATGGTGTAGCACTCTAATCAGTTATTCAACACAAAATACCTGTAAAGGTTTCCTAAGCCTTTACAAGGACTGGTCTGTTGCTCAGTGTCCAAAGTCCTGTTTTCAGATGAAAGTAAATTTAGCTGCCCCTGTTTCTAACAACTATTGACCCCAGCATCTAAGGTATTAAACAAGCAGAATCCCAATTGTTGCAGTGAAGTTTTAGGATCATACAGTCAACATGCTGGAGTCATGGTGCGGGCTTAGCCCGTGAGGCGGCACCATACTTTCCCCGGTCTCCAACGTAAATACAAGGCAAATGTTGGGAAGGGGTTAAAGGAAGTATAAGGTCAAATTCCATTGGAAATCTTCTTTGACAGGGAGTAATATGCAAATTACGTGCAATATTTTGGTAGAGCTCCAACAGGTGACTACTTTCCCAGCTACACGTTAGCCACCAGCTTGATAAAGGACCTTTTGGGTCTGAAACGTTGCTTCTTATCTGTGACACTGGAGCTACAATAAAGTCTGCACCTGTCCTACTTTTTATTTCTGAATATATTGGGGGTCCTCCAGGACGTGCATCGCCCTGAATTCTACGAGTGACAGAGAGTGCTGCTTATGTAATACAGATTGGAACTAGCACTGAATGACTGAGATCTCGCTTTTCCAAGCTGAAAATGGTACTAACACCATACTGCCCTGACTAACAGTATATAGCAGGGATGTGTCATGTGTCACATGATGGTATACAGCACTCCTCATTCACAATTCTTGTTTCATCATTAACTGCATGCAAATCTGAAACTGTTCTACTTTTACCTAAATTCTCAAACTACCCTATAGTCCTATAAGAATATGCAGATAATGATATTATGACATCACAATGAGCCGCACCTTTTGACAAATTAAACTCTACTACATCTACACCATCCAATTAGTTATCAGAGCCGTTATCAGAAGGTGCCTGGCCAAACAGATGAATAGGGGACATCAGTGAGTGCCGGGGGGAACATGTAGTCAGATTGGCATCCATTTTTCTCAGGAACTGTGTGTAACCACCCTCAGAGTTTGGTTTTCCTCATGTTATACAATGGCCCCTGATTCTCCTGCCCATTCCAGTTAAACTTCTGCTTAATACAAACAATTAGCAAACATTTTCATCGTACTTGTAATATATTTTATTTATTATCTTGCATTAGTAATGCAACACCCAGGAAATGATATAGACAAAGATAACTTAGAATATTCATTTGTAAAACTCTTAGAAAAGCAATTATCTAAAGAGAAAAAAAAGAATGAAAAAATAACAACAAAAAAATAAAAAATGTTGAAAACAAAATAAAACACAGTTGTTTTCCGGAGTTTTAAATCTGGAATTCTACATTAAGGAACACATGAATGATAGATAGATAGATAGATAGATAGATAGATAGATAGATAGATAGATAGATAGATAGATAGATAGATAGATACATAGATAGATAGATAGACAGACAGATAGAATAGTGAGGTCACATTGCGGCGCCAGGTCACAGCACGAAACTCCCTCATCGCATATCAGGAGGTCCCAGGCATCGTTGTCCCTCCCTTTTGATTTTTGCTAAGGTGGTTACAACCTACGGCCGGGTTCCTCTTCTACCTCTACAATTCCTGTAAAGATGAGGAGCCTTGTATATGCACTGCCTCTATATACATTCATGTTTTAAAAAAATCTCCAATGTTCTCATATACTTTGTGTCAGAATTTTTCCCCATTTTCAAGATCTCTGCTTAATGTTATTGATAAAGAGAGTAACCGTGCCCACTTTGTGCCCCCTGTAGATAGCGCCACACACAGCACCAGCTTTTAGATAGCGCCACACAACCCCCCTTGTAGATAGCGCCACACAGCCCCCCCTTGTAAATAGTCCCACACTGCCCCCCCTTGTAAATAGCACCACACAACCCCCCCTTGTAGATAGCGCCACACAGCCCCCCTTGTAAATAGTCCCACACTGCACCCCCTTATAGATAGCTCCATACAGCCCCTCCTTGTAAATAGCTCCTCACGGTCCGCCCTTGTAAATAGTACCAAACAGCCCCCGTGGTAAATAGCTCCACACTGCCCCCCTGTAAATAGTACCAAACAGCCCCCGTGGTAAATAGCTCCACACTGCCCCCTGTAAATAGCTCCACACTGCCCCCCTTGTAAATAGCTCCACACTGTCCCCCATGTAAATAGCTCCAAACTGCCCCCCCCTTGTAAATAGCTCCACACTGCCCCCCTTGTAAATAGCTTCACACTGCCCCCCCCCCTTGTAGATAGCTCCATACAGCCCCTCCTTGTAAATAGCTCTGTACAGCTCTCCCTTGTAGATAACTCCACACATTAAACAGAGTGGAGAGCGGTAGTGTTAGCCTACCACTGAGGTGGTCATGCGACGGAGGTCCTCTTCTAGCTGGGGTCTGACCTGAGACACCTGACCTCATGTCGCTGACGTGAGGTCAGGTGACTGGACTGGTCCACTCCAGGCACCGACCTCACTTGGCAGCATATTTTAAGATTCCGCTGTCAAGTGGAGTCTGAATATATACCAGGCTGCAGCCTTTGCACTGTGCAGGTACATTTTGGTGCATGCGCAGTGCAAAGTTCCGGGGGAATAAAGAAAAATCTTGGATGGTGCTTTTTTCTGCCGGACGTTATGGATGGCATAAAAAAAACCACTCAATTTCTGCGGTGTCCGTAAATTTACGGACGGTTGGCAACCCTGGCCCATACCTACGCTGGTACATTGTAGCAAACACTCAGGAAAGTAGACATATTTATGCTGCTGATCTGTTTATATAAGAGTTGACTACACTGACACATTTTAACAAACCCTCCACACTGGGAAATATGTCATCCTCTCTATGTATCCATTCACTGACTGCAAGAGGAGATATTGAAAATAGAGAGAAATTGAAATCATTTAACAGAATTTTTCTTTGTGCTTGTTTGCTGTCTCGTTACATACGTTTGCTTTATTTATACTATGGTATTCGATTTACTTACAGCACCACCACAGGACAAGTGTAGCATTACATATTACGGAGTTCCCTGGGTCCTCCAAAGAGAGAGCGAGAGAGAGAAATAGAGAGAGAGACGGTCTTTGTTATTGCTCTCGAGTAGCTAATAGATCAAGATTTGGAATAAAATGTGAGCTTATCATGTGCTCTATTAGCTAGTATGAAAACTGGAATATTTTAGAAGTTTTTATATAAATAAGCATATAGAGAAAAAAAACAATGACCACATTTTTCATAATAAGTTGTCATATGTTTGTACACCTGGAATAACACTATTTCTGGCCATTATATCACTTGTATTCTGCATTATTTAGCAGCTTTCCCCTCTGCAGGCTCTATCTTCAATTCTCAATTGTCTCTGAGCCAGTAGGCGAAGTATAGTATTATATTAGAATAAGTTGTTTGAACAGTCAATATCTATTTAAAATTCTGGATATCTATTTTACAAAGATTTCCATATAGGTAAGAAGAATATATTTCAAACATCTGTAGTGCGAGTATCTTCAAGATCCCCTCGTTCTCTACATTCGTCATCAGGCGGTTCACTTAAGGCTCTTTCAAGCCTGGAGAGAATAGACCTTAAGAATAAACCATGCTTAAAATCTTGGGCCATAAAAACATAAATGATTGGATTGATGCAACTGTTAAGGCAAGCCAGGTTGGTAATAATAATGTTTACCATAAAGAAGTTAAGGCTTTCTTCATAATACATGGGAGTGAGTGGCCAGATGTAATATGGAAACCAGCAGATAAAGAAGCACAATATAACAGCGGTGATGATCCTGTAGGGTCTCCGGGATCTCTGGGGCCTTTTCATTTTTCCAAGTTTGAGAAAAATGGCAACATAACTGATCAAGATGATGAGAAAAGGGATCACAAACATTGTAACTAACCTGATCAGTTGAATGGTCTGTTTTATGCTAAAGGCGTAGGGATGTCTACCGTCTACACACCATTCAAAAAATTCATCAACATGGAATACATATAAGTAAATCACTAAACCAGTCAAGGGAAGACTCAACACCCAAATGACTGCCGCGGTGATTCTCAATAGTTTCTGTGTCCTGTGAACTTTAGCCCAAAATGGCCACATGACCGATACACAGTGGTCAATACTCATGGCCGTCAAGAGAAGAACACTGGCACTCACATTCATATTGAACAGAATAATGTACAATATACAAAAAGATGAGTTGGAGGTAAGTAAAAACCATTCTGCAATTCGTAGAGGAAGAGAAGCGCAGCACAGGAAGTCCGCAATGGCCAGGTTCAGGAACCACACGGCACTGATATTCCCCTTCATTCTGAATCCGGCAATCCAGATAACTAATCCATTCCCAATGGTCCCAAGAGCAAAAATGATGCTGTATAAAGTAATTGACATCTTCTGTACAATGTATAATTTAACTGAAGACTTGTCGTAATTTATGATACTTGTCTCATTGTCGTTGTAAGATGACCTTAGAAGACATGATAGGGTAGAGGTTAGATTTGTGATTAATTATATCTTCATAATTATGTACATTGTGTAAAGAAGTATACATGGAGGACAGGGGGCAAAAACCAAACTAAGGTCACTTTGTGGCACTGGGTCACACCACCATATTCCCCCATCCCAGAACAGGAGGTCCCAGGCCTCGTTGTCCCTCCCTTTTGATTTCTTTTGAACCAGTAACACCCTCCGACCAGGTTCTTCTCTTATGTCTTTGCAATTTCTGTGAAGATAAGAAACCCAGTACAGGTTCACCATGTCCTTAAGAAAGGGCTACGGGGCCAACCTGAGCTCGGCCTCTTTCTTCAGAAACATTGCCTTGATGCACATTGCTCGTCATTTACTAGATCTCTGTTTAATGTCATTGACTGGGAGAGTTTACTACATCGGATAAACTAGTCAATTAATGTGAGCTACCAGCCAAAGGTTTACAGTGATAACCCATACCTACACTGGAACATTGTAGCAAACACTCAGGGTAGTAGACAGATTTATGCTGCCGTTCTATTTATATAAGGGTTGACTACACTAATACATTTGAACAAGCCCTCCACTCTGGGAAATATTTCATTCTCTGGATGTAAACAAGACTGCAAGAGGAGACATTGAAAAACAAGAGAGACTCAAATAATTTTACAAATTTTTTCAATATGCATCATTTGCTTCATTTATACCATGGTATTAAATTTCCCTGCAGCGCCACCACAGGGCAAGTGTGGCATTACATACTACAGACTTCCCTGAGTCCTCCAAAAAGATAGAGACACTATTTGTCATTGATCATTGCTCTCCGATAGGTAACAGATCAAGGTCAGGAGCAGTGACTCCCCTCTATTTACCCCTAATAGGGTATTTGAAAATCTTAAGACAACCCCTTTAAATGAACAACAGAAACTCTCTCGTCAGGGTATGTTCAGACACAACAGAGTTATTCTGCTGCAGATTCAGCAGCTCCGGCCATGTCAGCTGCCCCCTACAGGATATTTTGCTAACCAAATGTAAGTGACGTCTTAATAAATAACTGCAGTGAGAACGTCTATTTAAGGTTCTGTTCACATCTGTGTCATTGTTATAAAAGGAAACCACAATGCAGCGCTAGATCCGCTGCACTATGAACATCTGCGACCGACAGATCCTTTATAATGAGGTCTGTTGAGTTCTGACAAGTTTTCCATCGTTTTGACATGAAACATAATGCAGCATGCAGTCAGAATCTACACAAATAATAGATTAAAAGAAGTGTAAACTACTGAACATTTATGAGGAAAACATCGAAGAATGAGGAATATAAACTTACTGGTTGTTGTAATCCGGAGTTATATCAGAAAAGGTCCGGTTCAAATCTGAAGTATTCATTCTTACTTTTTTCCTAAAATGATAAATATATTTATAATAATGATAATAATAATAATAGTAATAATAATAATAATAATAATCATGATAATAATGATGATAATAATAATAATAATAATAATAATAATAATAATAATAATGATAATAATAATAATAATGATAATGATAGAAAAACAAATTTGTTATTAGAGATAAAAAAAAATCAAACATTTATTTAGATCAAATCAGATTGGATCCAAATAAAAGTGCCGTTAATTGCAAGTGTCCCGATTGCCCTGTCTGACTCTCTGATGTCTTCTAGGACGGTATCCAAGTTGAATGTAGTTCTAGGAGATATCAGTGAGTCAGACAGGGCAATCGGGACACTTGCGATTCCACCCTTAAAGTAAGAAAAATGCCATACTCACTTCCCCTGGTCTCACATAGCGACACATCCCTGCCGGCCTCCTGAGATGACAATCACAGGCTGCAGTGGTCACATGGGACAAAACGACAAGATTTTAGTAGGTTGGCCGGGATGCGACAGATCAGGTGAATATGGTATTTCTTTTATTTTAGTGTTGGAATTGCAAGTGCTCTGATTGCCCGGTTGGCTTTATAAAGTTCTCTTCTCCACTTTTCCTTTTTTCAATCTGTAAAATGAAGGTGGCCGCCATTTTGCCGGTTCATGTGCCGTGTCTGGATTTTAAATATTATTATAATAATAATAATAATAATAATAATAGAAACCAGTAAAACATTTTCAGCATCCAAACATGAATTTCTTGATTATATTACACTCATGTCAGAGTATGTAGAAGCTTCAAATAAACATCTTCTTGTAAAAGGTCCTTTTCTTGTGTCTAAGAGTCAAATTTAGGGAAAAAGGACAAGGTAAAGCTGTAGTGAAAAAAACTGATCCACAGAAATCTGTAAAACAAGTAATCTCCTATACGAGGCATCCCAAATATACTGTATGAAGCACTGAATGTAGGAGGCAAAAAGACCAAAAATGCTTGTGGTCCTTTAATGTGGGACTACTGTATTATCTATACTTTAAGGGCATTCTGTGGCGGATCTGCCCAATATTGGCATTGAATTGATGCGGACTAGCCGTTGCGTATTGAGGTGAAAGTACTTCCCTTCTCTGTATCAGTGCAGGATAGAGAGAAGGGACAACCCTTTCCCTAGTGAAAGTAAACGAATTTCATACTTACCGGCCGTTGTCTTGGTGACGCGTCCCTCTTTCGGCATCCAGCCCGACCTCCCTGGATGACGCGGCAGTCAATGTGACCGCTGCAGCCTGTGATTGGCTGCAGCCTGTGATTGGCCTGTGATTGGCTGCAGCCGTCACTTAGACTGAAACGTCATCCTGGGAAACCGGACTGGAGGAAGAAGCAGGGAGTTCTCGGTAAGTAGGAACTTCTATTTTTTTTACAGGTTGATGTATATTGTGATCGGAAGTCACTGTCCAGGGTGCTGAAACAGTTACTGCTGATCGCTTAACTCTTTCAGCACCCTGGACAGTAACTATTTACTGACGTCGCCAAGCAACGCTCCCGTAATTACAGGTGCACACACATAGTCACCCGTAATTATGGGTGCACACACATAGTCACCCGTAATTATGGCTGCACACACGTAGTCACCCGTAATTATGGGAGCCCCATTGACTACCTCAGTCTGGCTGTAGACCTAGAAATACATAGGTCCAGCCAGAATGAAGAAATGTCAAGTTAAAAAACCAATACGCATCCGCAGCACACATAACATCTACATTACATCTGCGGACTTCATTGTGGAACTTAGAATCTCCATTAAAGTCAATGGAGAAATTCCGCAATGAGTCCGCAAACAGTCCGCCACACGTCCGCAACAACCATTGTATGCTGCGGACACCAAATTCCGCACCGCAGCCTATGCTCTGCAGCGGAATTGTCCGCAACATGTAAACGAACCCAACCACAAAGCTGTGGAAGGCAATGGAGAAACGGGTCCGCTGCGGATTTCCGCTGCGGAGTGTCCGCAGCGGAATTCCAGAGCAAATCCGCTACGTGTGGCCATGCCCTAATGGTCCCAATGCAGCCTGAGAGAGTTTAACAACTCATTAAGCTCTGCTATATCTGTATATACTGGGGTGGTATTTTACTCATACTGATATTTTATTATAGACACATTAGTATATGAATGTTAGATAAGTTATGTTGATATTTCCATTTTTTCCTTTTCCCTTTTTCTTCCATTATTTTTTTTAAATCTATTTTCTTATGATACTAAGAATATTGTAGACTATGCAAATAGTGAAGACTTCTCAGATAATCTAAGTTATAAATAATTTGAATGACCCTTTATTAATTATACAATTCTTACAACATTTTTGGGTTATTTGTAACATACATAAATACTGTGATGTTAAGAAATTATAATTACTCTGGAGATCATACTATTACTGCCCCAGATTTCCCTTGCCAAAAGTCCTCTCCCCTTTATTTCCACATACAGCACAGTAAGAATAATTTTTTCAATACCAAATGTATTAGACATTAAATAATTTCCTAGTCATAAGTAAATATAACCGTAGAGAGCTGGAGAAACTTATTTCTATCATTGGCAAAACTATAAATTCATTTTAGAAAGGACTGTTATTTAATTTTCCTCTATAATCAATATACAATTTATTTGTCATTTTAAAAAAAATATTTTATTAAAAAAAGTTGACTATTAATTCTGGGTGTATTGTCTTTTTAACTAATTGAATTTAGTATAAATTAATTACATTTTCTAAATTAACTTTCTTGACAAAAAAAACCAAAATAAGTATTATTGGTTAAATAATTGTTGAATAATAAAATTATAATTTAAATTTAATGTTTTAATAATTGAAATTACATTTTAAATTAAATAATTCATAAAGTTTGTAATCCAAAATACTTTATTTCCTTATTATTAGAAATATAATCATGATGTTAATGATGATGATTATTATTATTATTATTATTGTCTCTTTCATTTAGAAATCTTGAATTTCATTAATATCTTACCTTACAATATCTTATTACTGCTACTTTTGAGAATTACATTGTGTTTTTTGCTTCCTCTACATTAGTGTTTTACAGAATAGAAGAGAATGATTATAATCTGCCTGTGCCATTATATTACCCCATGGGGTTGTATTCTTATGGCAGTCTATCAAGTGTTGTATGACTCACTGGTTAATAAGATGTCAGATAGGTTAAAATTTAAAAAAACTAAATAAAAAATAATAAAAGGCAAAGACAAGTACAAACTAGCAAAGCAAAACTATACACAATAATAATTAAAAAAATGATGAATTATTTAAATAAAAAATAATCATTACAATGGAACATAATGGCGGGGTCCAAGGATTAAGCACAGCGGGCGCCAGGTATAAGTAGGCCTTTCAGCGACATTGAGTTCATCGTCTGCGCCCCACCTTCTACTTCAAATACATTAAATTGTTTTGTGCTTGAAGTTTCACAGCTAAATCTATATTTATATATACATAGAGATGTTTCTAAAAACAATATTTATATCCTGCTGAATATCTAACATTTTGTCTGATGAATCATTTAAATAACATAGACAACAATACTAAACCTAAAGAGTCAGATATAGATACATAGAAAGATAGATAGACAGACAGACAGACAGACAGACAGACAGATAGATAGATAGATAGATAGATAGATAGATAGATAGATAGATAGATAGATAGATAGATAGATAGATAGATAGATGATAGATAGATAGATAGATAGATAGATAGATAGATAGATAGATAGATAGATAGATAGATAGATAGATAGATAGATATGACGTAGATAGATAGATAGATAGATATGACGTAGATAGATAGATAGATAGATAGATAGATAGATAGATAGATAGATAGATAGATAGATATGACATAGATAGATATGACATAGATAGATAGATAGATAGATAGATAGATAGATAGATAGATAGATAGATAGATAGATAGATAGATAGATAGATAGATAGATAGATAGATAGATAGATAGATATGAGATAGATAGATAGATAGATAGATAGATAGATAGATAGATAGATAGATAGATAGATAGATAGATAGATAGATAGATAGATAGATAGATAGATAGATAGATAGATAGATGATAGATAGATAGATAGATAGATAGATAGATAGATAGATAGATAGATAGATATGACGTAGATAGATAGATAGATAGATAGATAGATAGATAGATAGATAGATAGATAGATAGATAGATAGATAGATAGATAGATATGAGATAGATAGATAGATAGATAGATAGATAGATAGATAGATAGATAGATAGATAGATAGATAGATAGATAGATAGATAAATAGATATGAGATAGATAGATAGATAGATACATAGATAGATATGACATAGATAGATAGATAGATAGATAGATAGATAGATAGATAGATAGATAGATAGATAGATAGATAGATAGATAGATAGATATGAGATAGATAGACAGACAGACAGACAGATAGTAGATAGATAGATAGATAGATAGATAGATAGATAGATAGATAGATAGATAGATAGATAGATAGATAAACAGACAGTCAGACAGACAGACAGACAGACAGACAGACAGACAGATAGATAGTAGATAGATAGATAGATAGATAGATAGATAGATGATAGATAGATAGATGATAGATAGATAGATAGATAGATAGATAGATAGATAGATAGATAGATAGATAGATAGATAGATAGATAGATAGATAGATAGATAGATAGATAGATAGATAGATAGATAGATAGATAGATAGATATGAGATAGACAGACAGACAGACAGACAGATAGATAGTAGATAGATAGATAGATAGATAGATAGATAGATAGATAGATAGATAGATAGATAGATAGATAGATAGATAGATAAACAGACAGTCAGACAGACAGACAGACAGACAGATAGTATATAGATAGATAGATAGATAGATAGATAGATAGATAGATAGATAGATCGATCGATAGATAGACAGTCAGACAGAGATAGATAGATAGATAGATAGATAGATAGATAGATAGATAGATAGATAGATAGATAGATAGATAGATAGATAGATAGATAGATAGATAGATAGATAGATAGATAGATAGATAGATAGAGAGAGAGAGCGATAGATAGATAGATAGATAGATAGATAGATAGATAGATAGATAGATAGATAGATAGATAGATAGATAGATAGATAGATAGATAGATAGATAGATAGATGATAGATAGATAGTTAGATAGATAGATAGATAGATAGATAGATAGATAGATAGATAGATGATAGATAGATAGATAGATAGATAGATAGATAGATAGATAGATAGATAGATAGATAGATAGATAGATAGATAGATAGATAGATAGATAGATAGATTTAAAAATGCAAACATTACACCTATTCTTAAAAAGCCATCCCCTGACCCGTCCTCTTTCTCCAATCTTACTACTCCTGTTTGCTTCAAAACTCCTCTGCCTTCTACATTACTCTGTGCTCCTTCTTCTAGACCTGCCCTCTGCCTTCTACATTACCCTGTGCTCCTCCTTCTAGACCTGTCCTCTGCCTTCTACATTACTCTGTGCTCCTTCTTCTAGACCTGTCCTCTGCCTTCTACATTACTCTGTGCTCCTCCTTCTAGACCAGTCCTCTACCTTCTAAATTTCTCTGTGCTCCTCCTTCTAGACCTGTCCTCTGCCTTCTACATTACTCTCTACTCCTCCTTCTATACCTGTCGTCTACCTTCTACATTACTCTGTGCTCCTCCTTCTAGACCAGTCCTCTACCTTCTAAATTGCTCTGTGCTCCTCCTTCTAGACCTTCCACTGTCTTCTACATTACTCTGTGCTCCTCCTTCTATACCTGTCATCTGCATTCTACATTACGCTGTGCCCCTCCTTCTAGACCTGTCCTCTGCCTTCTACATTACCCTGTGCTTCTCCTTCTAGACCTGTCCTCTGCCTTCTACATTACTCTCTGCTCCTCCTTCTAGACCTGTCCTCCACCTTCTACATTACTCTGTGCTTCTCCTTCTAGACCTGTACTCTGCCTTCTACATTACTCTCTGCTCCTCCTTCTTTACCTGTCGTCTGCCTTCTACATTACTCTGTGCTCCTCCTTCTAGACCTGTCCTCTGCCTTCTACATTACTCTGTGCTCCTCCTTTTATACCTGTCGTCTGCCTTCTACATTACCCTGTGCTCCTCCTTCTAGACCTGTCCTCTGCCTTCTACATTACCCTGTGCTCCTCCTTCTAGACCTGTCCTCTGCCTTCTACATTGCTCTGTGCTCCTCCTTCTAGACCAGTCCTCTACCTTCTACATTACTCTGTGCTGCTCCTTCAAGACCTGTCCTCTACCTTCTACATTACTCTGTGCTTCTCCTTCTAGACCTGTCCTCTGCTTCTACATTACTCTGTGCTTCTCCTTCTAGACCTGTCCTCTGCCTTCTACATTACTCTGTCCTCCTTCTTCTAGACCTGTCCTCTACCTTCTACATTACTCTGTGCTCCTTTTTCTAGACCTGTCCTCTACCTTCTACATTACTCTGTTCCCCTCCTTCTAGACCTGTCCTCTACCTTCTACATTACTCTGTGCTCCTCCTACTAGACCTGTCTTCTACATTACTCTGTGCTCCTCCAACTAGACCTATCCTCTGTCTTCTACATTACTCTGTGCTCCTCCTTCTAGACCTGTCCTCCACCTTCTACATTACTCTGTGCTTCTCCTTCTAGACCTGTACTCTGCCTTCTACATTACTCTCTGCTCCTCCTTCTTTACCTGTCGTCTGCCTTCTACATTACTCTGTGCTCCTCCTTCTAGACCTGTCCTCTGCCTTCTACATTACTCTGTGCTCCTCCTTTTATACCTGTTGTCTGCCTTCTACATTACCCTGTGCTTCTCCTTCTAGACCTGTCCTCTGCCTTCTACATTACCCTGTGCTCCTCCTTCTAGACCTGTCCTCTGCCTTCTACATTGCTCTGTGCTCCTCCTTCTAGACCAGTCCTCTACCTTCTACATTACTCTGTGCTGCTCCTTCAAGACCTGTCCTCTACCTTCTACATTACTCTGTTCTTCTCCTTCTAGACCTGTCCTCTGCTTCTACATTACTCTGTGCTCCTCCTTCTATACCTGTCCTCTGCCTTCTACATTACTCTGTGCTCCTCCTACTAGACCTGTCCTCTGCCTTCTACATTACTCTGTACTCCTCTTCTAGTCTTGTCCTCTGCCTTCTACATTACTCTGTGCTTCTTCTTCTAGGTTTATCCTGTGCCTTCTACAATATGCTGTGCTTCTACTTCTAGACCTGTCCTCTGCCTTCTACATTACTCTGTGCTCCTCCTTCTACATTACTCTGTGCTCCTCCTTCTAGACCTGTCGTCTGCCTTCTACATTACTCATTACTATGTGCTTCTTTATCTAGACCTGTCCTCTGCCTTCTACATTATTATGTGCTTCTTCCTCTAAACCTGTCCTCTAACTTTCAAATTAATCGGTACCACCTCCTTCTAGTCCTGTCCTCTACCTTCTACATTACTCTGTTCTCCTCCTTCTAGACCTGTCTTCCGCCTTCTACGTTACTCTTTGCTTCTCCTTCTAGACCTGTCCTCTGCCTTTTACATTAGTATGTGCTTCTTTTTCTAGACCTGTCCTCTGCCTTCTACATTGCTCAGGGATTCTTCTAGAGCTGTCCTCTGCTTTCTAAATTACTCAGTGCTTCTTCTGGACCTGTCCTCTGCCTTGGACACAGTCGACCACTCCCTCCTGTTACAAATTATCTTATTCCTCAGCATCACATACTTGCTCCTCTTCTGTATCTCCTCATACTTAACCAGCAGAGTATTTAGTGTCTCCCAATTACACACTATCTCCTTGTCTCACCCATTCTCTGTCTGCTTCCCTCAAGCTTCTGTCCTGGGACCCCTGCTCTCCTCCATATACACAATTCACATGGAACATCTTACAACATCCCGTGGCTTTCAGTACCACTTTTATGCTGTAGACACATTATGGCCCTGATGTCATTGGATTCACCCTAGCTCGTTGTGTATAGCTCCATTCTAGTTAAATGGATTGTAAGCTTCTATAAGCTTAATGTTTCACTTAGCTTGTATTTCTTCTGTACAAATTCCAGATCGAACTATGTATGTCATACTGATCATTTATTCTTTATGTTACTGGTAAAATAAAATCAAAAAATAAAAATTTTAAGAGAAAAATAAATTCATAATTTTTCTTTTGTATTATTTATTTAGTCGTCAATACAACATCCTTCTACTTATACAGATAAATCCTCCTTAATTATTTATATGTACAGTATATATTTTTTTTTACTTATTGCTAATAGTGATCACTGTAGGACAGTGCTTGCCAGCTCCTAATGACCCCATCCACTCTTACACACTGCATTTCATGGCCCGTGCTCTCACAGACTGCTCTCCATGGTCCTTTTCTCACTCACAGACTGCTCCCCACGACTTTAGTCAAGGGGTGGTATCTGGCCAGAAGAAGGAACCTGATCCGGTCTTCCCTGCAGTCAAAAATATCTGCTTTATTTGGACGTGGATACAATTAAACAGCCCTAACTGGCACTGGCGAGTGCAAGGGAGCCATAAGTTCCTTGGCCCACCAATCAGCTCTTTGTCCGTGATACAGATGTGGCGATGAAGTCATTGTGCCGCCGGCATCATTTCGCCGGAGCAGGCCTGAAAACAAGAGGTCAGGCCTGCAACACTGGATAACAGCATGGAAACGGAAAGGAAGGCAAGGAATGTTTTTTTCTATAAAAAGTTAACATTGGAATATGCACATGTAACATATAGCAGTCAGTAGCCCCAGCTCCAGATTCTGCACATTGCTGTATGAAGAATTCTGACAACAGACGATAAATCTGTCTGGTGAGATCAATGGTTTCCTTTCCGGGTTGGATTGTTTGGATTTTAAACATAAGGATATAAAGGGGTCGGTTGTGAATAGGAATTTTTTAGCATTGGGAACACTAGCATTGTTTGTATACCTCAACACCAGGAGCTTCCGGTGCGGTTATCACGGACTCTAGTGTGAATTAGGAACAAGACTATTGTTATGCCCATTTTTCAAATGCTGATTCCGTATTGATATTCTTGTTGAACACGGAGCTATAGTAGGTTCACAATTGAATTAGAACTCAGTGTTTATTATTTAATACGTTTTTATACACACGGTGGGGCTTTTTCACAGTGGTGATTGTACCCCTGTTTTTAGAGAGTTATAAATAAATGTTATATTTTACTCATATATTACACCAGTGAATACTATAAAGGAGTATTCCCATCCTATACATTTATGAAATATCTACAGCGCTGTTTCTGGTAATAAAAAAAAGTCCTCTTTTTGTATTACTGAACAACCCCTTTAAGTGTTTGCTACGTGCAACATTCCAAAAGTGTTTCCCCCATGTGACACAGGTAGAGGGCGCTGCAAATCAATGTTCAATGTAGAATTCCAGTTTTTTCATTGGTAAGATAATTAGTGGAATGTTGTTAAACATTAACCCCTTCCCTCTGCAGCCATTTCACATTTTTAATTTGTTCTTTTCCCTCCCCACCTTCCAAAATCAATAACTTTTTTATTTTTCAGTTGATAAAGCCGTAGGAGGGCTTGTTTTTGTAGGACGAGTTGTAGTTTTCCATGGCACCATTTATTGTACAATGTAATGTACTGGGAAACTGGAACAAAATTATTTGTAGTGTGGAATGGGAAAAAATAGTTATTCCGCCATAGTTTTTGGGGATTTTGTCTTTACTGCGTTCACCGTGCGTTAAAAACAACAAGGTAACGTAATTTGCAGGTCAATATGATTACGGTGATAATAAAATTTCAATTGTTTTTTTATGTTTTAGTACTTTTATTAGAAAAAACGATTTGATAAAAATATGTTTTTTTGTGTCGCCATGTTCTGGGAGACATAACTTTTAAACTTTTCTGTCAATTGATTGGTGCGAGGGCATATTTTTTGCCATACGATCTGTCCTTATTTATTGGTAGATATAACTTTTTGATCACTATTTGTGCCATTTCTTGTGGGTGATGAAGTGACCAAAAAACAGCGATTCTGGCAATTTATTTTTTAATTTGTATTATTTACCTCATTCAGAATGCAGATTAAATTTACATTTAATTCATTTACCATGCGGGTTAAATAATAGGGCTTAATAGTAGCACAAGGATGGAAGACCTGGGGGCCTTCACTTGACCCCAAGGCAGCAATAAACAACCATTGGCACCTCACACTCGGGGCCGCGGGGTTCCAATGGAACGTCAGAGGGGGCTGCATTATGTTTCTAATGGCTCAGATGCCCTGGTCGATATTGACCGTGGTATCTAGGAGGTTAAACGAGCAGCATCCCACCCCCCGCCTCCGATGTATATATATGGCAAATGTTGGGAAGGGGTTAAAGGAAGTATAGAGTCAAATTCCACAGTAAATACACTAACACTGAATTAAAAAGTGACAACACACAAGGAGTAATATGCAAATTATGTGCAATCTTTAGGTGGAGCGCCAACAGGTGACTACTTTCCCGGCTTTACTTTAGCCACCAGCTTAATAAAAGACCTTTTGAGTCGGAAACGTTGCTTCTTATCTGTGACACTGGAGCTACAATAAAGTCTGCACCTAATTTGCAAATTACTACTGGGGTGCTGTCCTACTTTTTATTTCTGGATATGTTGTTGGTCCATCAGGACGAGCATCACCTTGTTTTCTATGAGTGACAGAGATTGGAACAGATTGGAACTAGCACTGAATGACTGAGAACTGAGCTCTCACTTTTCCAAGCTGAAAGTGGTACTAACATCAAAAGTGAAAAACCATGGAAATGATATAGATAAAGATCATTAAGAATATTCATTTGTAAATTTGCAAATATCTAAACTGAAAAATTGTAAAAAAAAAAATCAAACAAAACAAGCTATTACAAAAATATCAACAACAAATAAAAGGACAGATAAAATGCAAATAATTATCAAACATTCCTATTGTATTTATTTATTATTATGCATTTTGAATACAGAACCCTGGAAATGATATAGACAAAGATCACTTAGAATATTTATTTGTAATGGTCTTAGAAAAGCAAATATCTAAACTGAAAAATTGTAAACAAAATAAAACACAGTTCCTCCTGGAGATTTAAATCAGGAATTCTACATTTAACAACATTAGATAGATAGATAGATAGATAGATAGATAGATAGATAGATAGATAGATAGATAGATAGATAGATAGATAGATAGATAGATAGATAGATAGATAGATAGATAGATAGATAGATGATAGATAATAGATAGATAGATAGATAGATAGATAGATAGATAGATAGATAGATAGATAGATAGATAGATAGATAGATAGATAGATAGATAGATAGATAGATAGATGATAGATAGATAGATAGATAGATAGATAGATAGATAGATAGATAGATAGATAGATAGATAGATAGATAGATATGAGATAGATAGATAGATAGATAGATAGATAGATAGATAGATAGATAGATAGACAGACAGACAGACAGATAGATAGATAGATAGATAGATAGATAGATAGATAGATAGATAGATAGATAGATAGATAGATAGATAGATAGATAGATATGAGATAGATAGATATGAGATAGATAGATAGATAGATAGATAGATAGATAGATAGATAGATAGATAGATAGATAGATAGATAGATAGATAGATAGATAGATAGATAGGTGATAGATAGATAGATAGATAGATAGATAGATAGATAGATAGATAGATAGATAGATAGATAGATAGATAGATAGATAGATAGATAGATAGATAGATAGGTGATAGATAGATAGATAGATAGATAAATAGATAGATAGATAGATAGATAGATATGAGATAGACAGACAGACAGACAGACAGACAGATAGTAGATAGATAGATAGATAGATAGATAGATAGATAGATAGATAGATAGATAGATAGATAGATAGATAGATAAACAGACAGTCAGACAGACAGACAGACAGACAGACAGTAGATAGATAGATAGATAGATAGATAGATAGATAGATAGATAGATAGATAGATAGATAGATAGATAGATAGATAGATAGATAGATGATAGATAGATAGATGATAGATAGATAGAGAGAGAGCGATAGATAGATAGATAGATAGATAGATAGATAGATAGATAGATAGATAGATAGATAGATAGATAGATAGATAGATAGATGATAGATAGATAGTTAGATAGATAGATAGATAGATAGATAGATTGATCGATCGATAGATAGATAGACAGTCAGACAGAGATAGATAGATAGATAGATAGATAGATAGATAGAGAGAGAGAGAGAGTGATAGATAGATAGATAGATAGATAGATAGATAGATAGATAGATAGATAGATAGATAGATAGATAGTTAGATAGATAGATAGATAGATAGATAGATAGATAGATAGATAGATAGATAGATAGATAGATAGATAGATGATAGATAGATAGATAGATAGATAGATAGATAGATAGATAGATAGATAGATAGATAGATAGGTAGATAGATAGATTTAAAAATGCAAACATTACACCTATTCTTAAAAAGCCATCCCCTGACCCGTCTTCTTTCTCCAATCTTACTACTCCTGTTTGCTTCAAAACTCCTCTGCCTTCTACATTACTCTGTGCTCCTTCTTCTACACCTGCCCTCTGCCTTCTACATTACCCTGTGCTCCTCCTTCTAGACCTGTCCTCTGCCTTCTACATTACTCTGTGCTCCTCCTTCTAGACCAGTCCTCTACCTTCTAAATTGCTCTGTGCTCCTCCTTCTAGACCTGTCCTCTGCCTTCTACATTACTCTCTACTCCTCCTTCTATACCTGTCGTCTACCTTCTACATTACTCTGTGCTCCTCCTTCTAGACCAGTCCTCTACCTTCTAAATTGCTCTGTGCTCCTCCTTCTAGACCTTCCACTGTCTTCTACATTACTCTGTGCTCCTCCTTCTATACCTGTCATCTGCATTCTACATTACGCTGTGCCCCTCCTTCTAGACCTGTCCTCTGCCTTCTACATTACCCTGTGCTTCTCCTTCTAGACCTGTCCTCTGCCTTCTACATTACTCTCTGCTCCTCCTTCTAGACCTGTCCTCCACCTTCTACATTACTCTCTGCTCCTCCTTCTTTACCTGTCGTCTGCCTTCTACATTACTCTGTGCTCCTCCTTCTAGACCTGTCCTCTGCCTTCTACATTACTCTGTGCTCCTCCTTTTATACCTGTCGTCTGCCTTCTACATTGCCCTGTGCTCCTCCTTCTAGACCTGTCCTCTGCCTTCTACATTACTCTGTGCTCCTCCTTTTATACCTGTCGTCTGCCTTCTACATTACCCTGTGCTCCTCCTTCTAGACCTGTCCTCTGCCTTCTACATTACCCTGTGCTCCTCCTTCTAGACCTGTCCTCTGCCTTCTACATTGCTCTGTGCTCCTCCTTCTAGACCAGTCCTCTACCTTCTACATTACTCTGTGCTTCTCCTTCTAGACCTGTCCTCTGCTTCTACATTACTCTGTGCTTCTCCTTCTAGACCTGTCCTCTGCCTTCTACATTACTCTGTCCTCCTTCTTCTAGACCTGTCCTCTACCTTCTACATTACTCTGTGCTCCTTTTTCTAGACCTGTCCTCTACCTTCTACATTACTCTGTTCCCCTCCTTCTAGACCTGTCCTCTACCTTCTACATTACTCTGTGCTCCTCCTACTAGACCTGTCTTCTACATTACTCTGTGCTCCTCCAACTAGACCTGTACTCTGCCTTCTACATTACTCTCTGCTCCTCCTTCTTTACCTGTCGTCTGCCTTCTACATTACTCTGTGCTCCTCCTTCTAGACCTGTCCTCTGCCTTCTACATTACTCTGTGCTCCTCCTTTTATACCTGTCGTCTGCCTTCTACATTACCCTGTGCTCCTCCTTCTAGACCTGTCCTCTGCCTTCTACATTACTCTGTGCTCCTCCTTTTATACCTGTCGTCTGCCTTCTACATTACCCTGTGCTCCTCCTTCTAGACCTGTCCTCTGCCTTCTACATTACCCTGTGCTCCTCCTTCTAGACCTGTCCTCTGCCTTCTACATTGCTCTGTGCTCCTCCTTCTAGACCAGTCCTCTACCTTCTACATTACTCTGTGCTGCTCCTTCAAGACCTGTCCTCTACCTTCTACATTACTCTGTGCTTCTCCTTCTAGACCTGTCCTCTGCTTCTACATTACTCTGTGCTCCTCCTTCTATACCTGTCCTCTGCCTTCTACATTACTCTGTGCTCCTCCTACTAGACCTGTCCTCTGCCTTCTACATTACTCTGTACTCCTCTTCTAGTCTTGTCCTCTGCCTTCTACATTACTCTGTGCTTCTTCTTCTAGGTTTATCCTGTGCCTTCTACAATATGCTGTGCTTCTACTTCTAGACCTGTCCTCTGCCTTCTACATTACTCTGTGCTCCTCCTTCTACATTACTCTGTGCTCCTCCTTCTAGACCTGTCGTCTGCCTTCTACATTACTCATTACTATGTGCTTCTTTATCTAGACCTGTCCTCTGCCTTCTACATTATTATGTGCTTCTTCCTCTAAACCTGTCCTCTAACTTTCAAATTAATCGGTACCACCTCCTTCTAGTCCTGTCCTCTACCTTCTACATTACTCTGTTCTCCTCCTTCTAGACCTGTCTTCCGCCTTCTACGTTACTCTTTGCTTCTCCTTCTAGACCTGTCCTCTGCCTTTTACATTAGTATGTGCTTCTTTTTCTAGACCTGTCCTCTGCCTTCTACATTGCTCAGGGATTCTTCTAGAGCTGTCCTCTGCTTTCTAAATTACTCAGTGCTTCTTCTGGACCTGTCCTCTGCCTTGGACACAGTCGACCACTCCCTCCTGTTACAAATTATCTTATTCCTCAGCATCACATACTTGCTCCTCTTCTGTATCTCCTCATACTTAACCAGCAGAGTATTTAGTGTCTCCCAATTACACACTATCTCCTTGTCTCACCCATTCTCTGTCTGCTTCCCTCAAGCTTCTGTCCTGGGACCCCTGCTCTCCTCCATATACACAATTCACATGGAACATCTTACAACATCCCGTGGCTTTCAGTACCACTTTTATGCTGTAGACACATTATGGCCCTGATGTCATTGGATTCACCCTAGCTCGTTGTGTATAGCTCCATTCTAGTTAAATGGATTGTAAGCTTCTATAAGCTTAATGTTTCACTTAGCTTGTATTTCTTCTGTACAAATTCCAGATTGAACTATGTATGTCATACTGATCATTTATTCTTTATGTTACTGGTAAAATAAAATCAAAAAATAAAAATTTTAAGAGAAAAATAAATTCATAATTTTTCTTTTGTATTATTTATTTAGTCGTCAATACAACATCCTTCTACTTATACAGATAAATCCTCCTTAATTATTTATATGTACAGTATATAATTTTTTTTGCTTATTGCTAATAGTGATCACTGTATGACAGTGCTTGCCAGCTCCTAATGACCCCATCCACTCTTACACACTGCATTTCATGGCCCGTGCTCTCACAGACTGCTCTCCATGGTCCTTTTCTCACTCACAGACTGCTCCCCACGACTTTAGTCAAGGGGTGGTATCTGGCCAGAAGAAGGAACCTGATCCGGTCTTCCCTGCAGTCAAAAATATCTGCTTTATTTGGACGTGGATACAATTAAACAGCCCTAACTGGCACTGGCGAGTGCAAGGGAGCCATAAGTTCCTTGGCCCACCAATCAGCTCTTTGTCCGTGATACAGATGTGGCGATGAAGTCATTGTGCCGCCGGCATCATTTCGCCGGAGCAGGCCTGAAAACAAGAGGTCAGGCCTGCAACACTGGATAACAGCATGGAAACGGAAAGGAAGGCAAGGAATGTTTTTTTCTATAAAAAGTTAACATTGGAATATGCACATGTAACATATAGCAGTCAGTAGCCCCAGCTCCAGATTCTGCACATTGCTGTATGAAGAATTCTGACAACAGACGATAAATCTGTCTGGTGAGATCAATGGTTTCCTTTCCGGGTTGGATTGTTTGGATTTTAAACATAAGGATATAAAGGGGTCGGTTGTGAATAGGAATTTTTTAGCATTGGGAACACTAGCATTGTTTGTATACCTCAACACCAGGAGCTTCCGGTGCGGTTATCACGGACTCTAGTGTGAATTAGGAACAAGACTATTGTTATGCCCATTTTTCAAATGCTGATTCCGTATTGATATTCTTGTTGAACACTGAGCTATAGTAGGTTCACAATTGAATTAGAACTCAGTGTTTATTATTTAATACGTTTTTATACACACGGTGGGGCTTTTTCACAGTGGTGATTGTACCCCTGTTTTTAGAGAGTTATAAATAAATGTTATATTTTACTCATATATTACACCAGTGAATACTATAAAGGAGTATTCCCATCCTATACATTTATGAAATATCTACAGCGCTGTTTCTGGTAATAAAAAAAAGTCCTCTTTTTGTATTACTGAACAACCCCTTTAAGTGTTTGCTACGTGCAACATTCCAAAAGTGTTTCCCCCATGTGACACAGGTAGAGGGCGCTGCAAATCAATGTTCAATGTAGAATTCCAGTTTTTTCATTGGTAAGATAATTAGTGGAATGTTGTTAAACATTAACCCCTTCCCTCTGCAGCCATTTCACATTTTTAATTTGTTCTTTTCCCTCCCCACCTTCCAAAATCAATAACTTTTTTATTTTTCAGTTGATAAAGCCGTAGGAGGGCTTGTTTTTGTAGGACGAGTTGTAGTTTTCCATGGCACCATTTATTGTACAATGTAATGTACTGGGAAACTGGAACAAAATTATTTGTAGTGTGGAATGGGAAAAAATAGTTATTCCGCCATAGTTTTTGGGGATTTTGTTTTTACTGCGTTCACCGTGCGTTAAAAACAACAAGGTAACGTAATTTGCAGGTCAATATGATTACGGTGATAATAAAATTTCAATAGTTTTTTTTATGTTTTAGTACTTTTATTAGAAAAAACTATTTGATAAAAATATGTTTTTTTGTGTCGCCATGTTCTGGGAGACATAACTTTTAAACTTTTCTGTCAATTGATTGGTGCGAGGGCATATTTTTTGCCATACGATCTGTCCTTATTTATTGGTAGATATAACTTTTTGATCACTATTTGTGCCATTTCTTGTGGGTGATGAAGTGACCAAAAAACAGCGATTCTGGCAATTTATTTTTTAATTTGTATTATTTACCTCATTCAGAATGCAGATTAAATTTACATTTAATTAATTCACCATGCGGGTTAAATAATAGGGCTTAATAGTAGCACAAGGATGGAAGACCTGGGGGCCTTCACTTGACCCCAAGGCAGCAATAAACAACCATTGGCACCTCACACTCGGGGCCGAGGGGTTCCAATGGAACGTCAGAGGGGGCTGCATTCTGTTTCTAATGGCTCAGATGCCCTGGTCGATATTGACCGTGGTATCTAGGAGGTTAAACGAGCAGCATCCCACCCCCCGCCTCCGATGTATATATATGGCAAATGTTGGGAAGGGGTTAAAGGAAGTACAGAGTCAAATTCCACAGTAAATACACTAACACTGAATTAAAAAGTGACAACACACAAGGAGTAATATGCAAATTATGTGCAATCTTTAGGTGGAGCGCCAACAGGTGACTACTTTCCCGGCTTTACTTTAGCCACCAGCTTAATAAAAGACCTTTTGAGTCGGAAACGTTGCTTCTTATCTGTGACACTGGAGCTACAATAAAGTCTGCACCTAATTTGCAAATTACTACTGGGGTGCTGTCCTACTTTTTATTTCTGGATATGTTGTTGGTCCATCAGGACGAGCATCACCTTGTTTTCTATGAGTGACAGAGATTGGAACAGATTGGAACTAGCACTGAATGACTGAGAACTGAGCTCTCACTTTTCCAAGCTGAAAGTGGTACTAACATCAAAAGTGAAAAACCATGGAAATGATATAGATAAAGATCATTAAGAATATTCATTTGTAAATTTGCAAATATCTAAACTGAAAAATTCGAAAAAAAGAAAAAATTAGAAAAAAAGCTATTACAAAAATATCAACAACAAATAAAAAGTATTGCAAACAGAATAAAAGGACAGATAAAATGCAAATAATTATCAAACATTCCTATTGCATTTATTTATTATTATGCATTTTGAATACAGCACCCTGGAAATGATATAGACAAAGATCACTTAGAATATTTATTTGTAATAGTCTTAGAAAAGCAAATATCTAAACAGAAAAATTGTAAACAAAATAAAACACAGTTCCTCCTGGAGATTTAAATCAGGAATTCTACATTTAACAACATTAGATAGATAGATAGATAGATAGATAGATAGATAGATAGATAGATAGATAGATAGATAGATAGATAGATAGATAGATAGATAGATAGATAGATAGATAGGAGATAGATAGATAGATAGATAGATAGATAGATAGATAGATAGATAGATAGATAGATAGATAGATAGATAGATAGATAGATAGATAGATAGATAGATAGATAGATAGATAGATATGAGATAGATAGATATGAGATAGATAGATAGATAGATAGATAGATAGATAGATAGATAGATAGATAGATAGATAGATAGATAGATAGATAGACAGACAGACAGACAGACAGACAGACAGACAGACAGACAGACAGACAGACAGACAGACAGACAGATAGATAGATAGATAGATAGATAGATAGATAGATAGATAGATAGATAGATAGATAGATAGATAGATAGATAGATAGATTAGATAGATAGATAGATAGATAGATAGATAGATAGATAGATAGATAGATAGATAGATAGATAGATAGATAGATAGATATGAGATAGATAGATAGATAGATGGATAGATAGATAGATAGATAGATAGATAGATAGATAGATAGATAGATAGATAGATAGATAGATAGATAGATATGAGATAGATAGTGGTATCAAAAAAGTGAAAAAACTTTTATTCACCCATATAGTAGATTGCAACATTTCAGTCCTAGTCCAAAACTTTCTCAAGCAGTTCTGACAATGTGTAACATGTGGTTTAAATACCATGCAACATATAATTGTATGATTACATCCATTTAGTGAAAAAATATTATAAACATACGTTTTTGTAAAATATAGAGACATATTACATATATCTCTAAGTAGGAAAAAAGTGTCGAGTGCATAGTGTTAAATATTAAACATCTAATATATACACTGATCCATCAAATCCCTGTCATACTTATAATTGATTCATCACATTTCATATAAACACATGATGTAGTGTATATCTTAATTAATTACTCACTGCCCAGAAGTTCATAACAGTCATAGTGTACTATGTCTCGAGGCCGAGTCTCGGCGTCCACCTATTCAAACTGCACATGTATACACACCTATTCTCATCCAGTGTTCATACTCCATGACGTAGTCTACAGAAAAGCCGTCAGGTTATCCTATTGGGCCACGCATGCCGGCTTTGTACACGCATGCGCAAAGGAGACTTTGTCGGAGTTATAGCCATCACAAAGAAGGGCAAATATGCCCCTTAACCCATAAATGCAATAACCGTGTATCCAGAAAATGCCTATACTTGATGTATAAAGTGGACAAAGGATACCTGTTACAGTGCTGCTCCATTCTTCTTATACATATAGGAGCTGCAGCAGCATGGAGGAGATTATACTGCAGAAATGAGCAGCGTAGCTGAGAATCCAGCACTGAGGTGACATAGGAACCTTACAAGCAGCCTGTGTCTCTCCCTTTGCTCGTGCAACAGGACTTGCTTGACAACAGGGGGTGGACAGCAGATTACAGGAAGGGAGACACCTAGTGGCAGTAATTTCACACCGAATTTGAATTATAAAGCAACAAAACTTTAACAGTAAGTCAAATATAAAGCTGATATACATCAAGTATACTATTATATTAGCTAAATTGTTTGAATTGTTAGTGTCCTTTTAAATCCTGGAAATCTGCTTTAGGAAGGTTTTCATATACACTACCGTTCAAAAGTTTGGGGTCACCCAGACAATTTTGTGTTTTCCATGAAAACTCAGACTTATATTTATCAAATTGCAAAATGACTAGAAAATATAGTCAAGACATTGACAAGGTTAGAAATAATGATTTTTATTTCAAATAATAATTTTCTCCTTCAGACTTTGCTTTAGTCAAAGAATGCTCCATTTGCAGCAATTACAGCATTGCAGACCTTTGGCATTCTAGCTGTTAATTTGCTGAGGTAATCGGGAGAAATTTCACCCCATGCTTCCAGAAGCCCCTCCCACAAGTTGGATTGGCTTGATGAGCACTTCTTGCGTACCATACGGTCAAGCTGCTCCCACAACAGCTCTATGGGGTTGAGATCTGGTGACTGCGCTGGCCACTCCATTACAGATAGAATACCAGCTGCCTGCTTCTTCCCTAAATAGTTCTTGCATCATTTGGAGGTGTGCTTTGGGTCATTGTCCTGTTGTAGGATGAAATTGGCTCCAATCAAGCGCTGTCCACAGGGTATGGCATGGCGTTACAAAATGGAGTGCTAGCCTTCCTTATTAAAAATCCCTTTTACTTTGTACAAATCTCCCAATTTACCAGTACCAAAGCAACCCCAGACCATCACATTACCTCCACCATGCTTGACAGATGGCGTCAGGCGCTCTTCCAGCATCTTTTCAGTTGTTCTGCGTCTCACTAATGTTCTTCTGTGTGATCCAAACACCTCAAACTTCGATTTGTCTGTCCATAACACTTTTTTCCAATCTTCCTCTGTCCAATGTCTGTGTGCTTTTGCCCATATTAATCTTTTCCTTTTATTAGCCAGTCTCAGATATGGCTTTTTCTTTGCCACTCTGCCCTGAAGGCCAGCATCCCGGAGTCGCCTCTTCACTGTAGACGTTGACACTGGCGTTTTGCGGGTACTATTTAATGAAGCTGCCAGTTGAGGACATGTGAGGCGTCTATTTCTCAAACTAGAGACTCTAATGTACTTGTCTTGTTGCTCAGTTGTGCAGCGGGGCCTCCCACTTCTCTTTCTACTCTGGTTAGAGCCTGTGTGTGCTGTCCTCTGAAGGGAGTAGTACACACCGTTGTAGGAAATCTTCAGTTTCTTGGCAATTTCTCGCATGGAATAGCCTTCATTTCTAAGAACAAGAATAGACTGTCGAGTTTCACATCAAAAGCTCTCTTTTTCTAGCCAATTTGAGAGTTTAATCGAACCCACAAATGTAATGCTCCAGATTCTCAACTAGCTCAAAGGAAGGTCAGTTTTATAGCTCCTCTAAACAGCAAAACTGTTTACAGCGGTGCTAACATAATTGCACAAGGGTTTTCAAGTGTTTTCTAATCATCCATTAGCCTTCTAACACAGTTAGCAAACACAATGTACCATTAGAACACTGGAGTGATGGTTGCTGGAAATGGGCCTCTGTACACCTATGTAGATATTGCATTAAAAACCAGACGTTTGCAGCTAGAATAGTCATTTAGCACATTAACAATGTATAGAGTGGATTTCTGATTCATTTAATGTTATCTTCATTGACAAAAACTGTGCTTTTCTTTCAAAAATAAGGAAATGTCTAAGTGACCCTAAACTTTTGAATGGTAGTGTAGGTAAGAAGAATATATTTCAAGCATTCGTAGTGCGAGTATCTTCAAAATCCCCTCGTTCTCTACATTCGTCATCAGGCGGTTCACTTAAGGCTCTTTCAAGCCTGGAGGGAATAGACCTTAAGAATAAACCATGCTTAAAATCTTGGGCCAAAAAAACATAAATGATTGGATTGAGGCAACTGTTAAGGCAAGCCAGGTTGGTAATAATAGTATTTACTGTAATAAATGTAAAGATCTCTGCATCATAAAAGCGAGTTAGTGGCCAGATGTAATATGGAAACCAGCAGATAAAGAAGCACAATATAACAGCGGTGATGATCCTGTAGGGTCTCTGAGATCTCTGGGGCCTTTTCATTTTTCTAAGTTTGAGGAAAATGGCAACATAACTGACCAAAATGATTAGAAAAGGGATCACAAACATTGTAAGTAACCTGATCAGTTTAAGGGCATGTTTTAGGCTAAGGGCATATCTATATCTATATCTTAAACACCATTCAGATCCGTCATTAAGATAGTACCCGTAGACAAAAACCATCAAACCAGTCAAGAGCATACTGAACACCCAAATTATTGCCGCGGTGATTCTCACTAGTTTCGGTGTCCTATGAACTTTAGCCCAAAATGGCCACATGACCGATACACAGCGGTCAATACTCATGGCCGTCAAAATAAGAACACTGGCACTCACATTCATATTGAACAGAATCATGCTCGGTGCACAAAGAAGAGGTGGTGAGTAGGAGACAAGGGAAATCCAGTCTGTAATTCGTAGAGGAAGAGAAGCACAGCACAGGAAGTCCGCAACGGCCAGGTTAAGAAACCACACGGCACTGATATTCTTCATCCTGAATCCGGCAATCCAGATGACCAATCCATTCCCAATAGTCCCAAGAGCAAACATGATGCTGTATAAAGTAATTACCATCGATGGTAAATTGTATTTATATAAAAAGCTGAAGTAAGGTTTGTAACTTGTCTTGTTGACACTGTAATATGACCTTAGAAGACATGACAGGGTAGAGGTTAGTCTCATGATGAATTATAGCTTCATACATATCTACTTTGTGTAAAGAAGCATACATGCTAAAAAGATCAAAAAAACAATATTGAGGTCACATTGCGGCGCCAGGTCACACCACCATATTTCCAAATCACAACAATGGATGTCCCAGGACTCATTGTCCCTCCCTTTTGATTTTTGCTTAGATGGTTACACCCTCCAGCCTGG